>NW_016107485.1:1552385-1561935 GCF_001604975.1 Cebus imitator | reverse complement strand
GCTGGTCTTGAACTCCTGACCTCAGGTGATCCACCTACCTCGGCCTCCCAAAGTGCTAGGATTACAGGCGTGAGCCACCGCGCCTGGCTACATCTCCCTTGTAGACCGTTGGCAAATGGTTACCTGCATGAGAAGCACAGGTACAGTCATCTTCCTCTCAGGATGGTGGTTTGCAGATCTTTTAAACAATTAGAACCTTAAAAAAAAGAAAAAAAGCACTCTTAGGAGAAATCCCAATGCCTGAAAAAAATCAGGTTGAAGTTGAGTTGAGAGGTCCAGAGCCTCAACCATTGAGTTTCCCCATCCAGCCACTCCCCACAGCACCCCTTTGTTAGCCCCATACGCATACATAGTCCATGGCACTTCTTGGAACCTCAAAGAACACAATTTGAAAACCCTTTCCCTGGGAAATCGCTTAAGGATAAAAGAATTGATGATTAGAATTTCCTTACCTGACCCCAGAGAACACAAGACCCCAGCTTTGGTCCATGAACAGAAAATTCATTCTGGAGAGAAGAGATGATCTTGAAACAATGCAACCCTTTGCCCTATTTCTGTCTTATCAGTTTGCTTTGGCAGTGGTCTAGCTGTTTAACTGAAACACCTATTCTGCACTGGCAGAGTTCTTATGTTAGAAGAGAAAATGCATGTTCTGTTCTGGCATATCCCTGTTGATCTACCTTCCTGGGCCTTGGATAAAAGAGCCATTTAATGGCAGAACTCGATTTGTGGTAGGTTTTTCTGGGAAGAAAATAGAACAGAGATAGGGAAAAACTGCAAGTCCATAGGCTGGTGGTATCCATCCTGCGCATTTGTGATTTCTTGCTGCCGGTTATTGGGGCGGGGGGGGAATTGGCTTTGCAGCAATGTTGTGTGTCTCTGCTTGTGTGGGGATGATGGATGCCGCGTAGGATTGGAGAGATGCTTTTGAGTGGAGCGTACCAGTTCAGGGACTCCCATCAGATTCATTTCCCAGTACAGTCTTCTTGACAAAGGATGATGGAAAAGAAATTGCCTTAAATAGCTGGAAGATTAATTTCTCTCGGCAGTTCCCTGGCGTCCAAGGTACTGGGCTCTTTAAGTGATGTCTGACAATTTCTCTTCCCTCAACAGATAGCTCAGTAACACCAAAATCTGGCTCCTTGGGGTAGGCGATGGGACTAATCTGATTAAATAGGGAGCAAATACTCCTGGAGGCCCCTTGCTCTCTTTTGCTAGCCTTCCAGCATCTGCACACCAGGCAAGGGAGGGCTGTGGGGAGTAGCAGTGCGCTGCGGGGTGAGTAGAATGTTCATGAAGGAAGGTGAAAAGGTAGGTAAGGATGTGGGGGAGGAGAGAGGAAGGGCACAGTCAACGCAAATCAGGACTGAAGCATAATAGTTACTGAGTGTTCCTCTTTAGGCAAAACCAGAAGGTCAATGTCTCTTGATATCCTTCTCAGCTAGCAAATGAGAAAACTGTCAAAGCTATTTGGGGAGTGGAAGGTCACATCCTCTGAGGGGAAATAAAACAACTGATTTATTCTGGCCCACGGATTCTATGTGGCCTGTTAGGGGAAGGAAGCAAGAGGTGGGATGAAAAGAGAGTAAAGTAGGAAAAAAGGTGGAGGGAAATGTTGAGAGCAGTATTTCCCTTGTGTCAGGAGTAACAAGGACAGGATGATTGTGTTAGGATACAATCTACATGACCATATCTAATTTTAGGTGCATACATTTAGGTTTTTAATGTTCTTTTATTTTTGTTTGTTTTGTTAGATCTTCCCCCTGACCAGCTCCCAGGGCTATAACAGATATGTACTTTGAAACTGACCAGCAGCAGTGCTCTATAATTTAAAATATACATATATTGCAACCAGGCATCTCTGTTGTTTTGCGTTTGTTTCTCGTTTTTTTTTTGTTTGTTTGTTTTTGTTTTTGAGACGGAGTTTCACTCTTGTTACCCAGGCTGGAGTGCAATGGCGCGATCTCGGCTCACCGCAACCTCCGCCCCCTGGGTTCAGGCAATTCTCCTGCCTCAACCTCCTCAGTAGCTGGGATTACAGGCACACGCCACCATGCCCAGCTAATGTTTTGTATTTTTAGTAGAGACGGGGTTTCACCATGTTGACCAGGATGGTCTCGATCTCTTGACCTCGTGATCCACCCGCCTCGGCCTCCCAAAGTGCTGGGATTACAGGCTTGAGCCACCGCACCCAGCCTCTCGTTTGTTTTTATAAATTCTAGTTTCCCTTCAGGAAACCAGAATCATAAGGGGAAAGCTTTAATTATAGCGGGCAAGAGGGAGCGAAAACACAATCAGAACTGCCCTGATCAGCAGCTGCTGCCACCTTCTGCCTGACCTGGGCCACCCTGTTTTTCCCCCCAGTCAGCCTCCCATGCTCCCCAGGCCTGGCTTCAGAGCCAAGTTCTGGGGCTCTGCCCCAACTGAAGCATTTCAATAAAACACATTTCTAAAATGTCCCCTTTGCAGTTGTTAGTGGGTCAAGCAGAAGAAATTCTACCCACGTCAGCTTCTTGGGCTTATTTGACCCAACTCATTTCTCCTGGAAGCTTTTGCCTCTGAGTTAGATGCCAAGCCTAAGTTGGTATTTAACCCTTTATGGTCCAGATTAAGCTATCATCAGCCATAAAGATATGACCTAGTTTATTTGAAAGGAAATAAGACACCATGGGTTCGATGTCTTCTGATGCCTCCCACTACTTATCCCCCTCCCCATCTTCTTAGGCTGTTCTTCCCTTTGCCTCATTCCATGTTTTCTCTCTGCTCTCTCACTTTACAAAAATTATCTTTCCTCTGCAGAGTTTAGATAAAAACCAATCAATCAATAAACCAAGTGCTGCTTATAAGCTTTAATGTAACAAGAAAAGGTTACCATTAGCTGCAGGGTACCCAAAAAGCTGGTATTATAGAGGAAAATACAGATGGAATGGGAGAAAGTGAACTAGAGAGAACAAGAGACAAACCAGAGACAAACAGAAAATCGACTCCCAGACAGCAAGCGTGAGATTGAGCCAATTGCAGAGGGAGATGTGAATGTAGCAGAGAAAGATGGATGGAGACATTGACAGGCAGAGCTGGACTCTGAATGTGGAGAGACAGGAAGTGGGAAAGGAGACTGAGAAGGACAGTGATAGAGGGAGAGGGCAGAAAAGCAGAGAGGAAGGAAGCGGCTCGAAGCTAATGCACAGTGAAACATGTCCCCCTGGAGACAGATAATTTCTCCAGCCATACATAATGAACACGTGCCTCTCTCTGTGTTGCCCCTGTACTGTCACAGTCACTTAAATTCCGCAAGAATCTCTCTACGTCTATACCACTTCTGCAAGGTTGGAAAGGAGGTTTGGGCTCTCACAACCCCCTTCTCAATCCACCCAGGCCATAGACAGAAAATTAGAAACCTCTCTCCTAAGAGTAACAGGGTGAATGAGGCAGGATCACAGATTCAGTACCTATGAAAATTTGTTTTCAGGTTCACTAAAAAGCCTCTCCCCACACCTCCATACTCCCTGGCCACACACATAACTCATCCTCTTTTCTCCATACATGCCTGCAGATCAGGGCCAAGGATGCCTAAGTCAGGAAAGGGAAGCTACTACCTCCAGGAAGACTGAGGAATAGCACATGTATCAGGTAAGAAGGGAAATAAGTAGGTTCAAGTAGAAGTATGTGTAGACTACAAGGCACCAAGGTAGAGGGGATGTTTTTGCACTACTGCAGCTCTTTTCTCATTCTGGCCTCAATACCATCACTATCCCAGGGACATCTGTGCACTTTAAGCCTCCCCATGCATACAGAGTTTCACATAATACATAGGCTTTTTTTCACAGCAGTTTATCTCCAGCAGTGATGTGTGGTATTGTCTGATTAGAGGGAATCCTCCAAGCACTGGAGTTATGTGGGAGGGCTCATAATCACCATGTCTCCCTTGAGTCTTGAGTTTGTGCTCATAGCTCAGTCTTTAGAAAAGAAAGCAATGGAGCATTTTAAACCAACACAACATATTCAGCATAGTCCTACATTTCCAAGCACCTCCTAAAGCAGGAAAATAGAGGCTGGGCACGGTGGCTCACACCTGTAATCCCAGTACTTTGGGAGGCCGAGGCGGGCAGATCACCTGAGGTCAGGAGTTCGAGACCAGCCTGACCAACATGGAGAAACCCCGCCTCTACTAAAAATACAAAAAATTAGCCAGGTGTTGTGGTACATGCCTGGAATCCCAGCTACTCGGAGGCTGAGGCAGGAGAATCACTTGAACCTGGGAGGTAGAAGTTGCAGTGAGCTGAGATAGTGCCATTGCACTCCAGACTGGGCAACAAAAGTGAAACTCTGTTCGAGAAAAAAAAAGAGGAAAAATATGCATAGAGGTGGGTCAATCCAAGTGTGGTCCTTAGCTAGGGGTCAGCACTGTTCTGTATCTCATTTACACAGCCTTAGAGCCATTTGCCATGGTTCACACCTATAATCCCAACACTTTGGGAAGCCAACGTGGGAGAATCACTTGAGCTCAGGAGTTAAAGACCATCCTGGGCAAAATAGTGAGACCCCATCTCTACAAAAGATATTAAAATTTAGCCAGGTATGGTGGTAGACACCTCTAGTCCCAGCTACTTGGGAGGCTAAGGGAAAAGGATCACTTGAACTTGGGACATGAGGCTTCAGGAAGCTGTGATCACACCACTGTGCTCCAGCCTGGGCAACAGAGTTAGACCCTGTCTCAAACAAAACAAAAAACAGCCTTAGGCATGTGCCACATCAAAGAGCATCTATGTAGTGTGTCTCGTTTCATGGCAGCACGCCTGCCTGCTTTTTCAGTTAAGCACTGTACTATACTTCCTATTTGTTCCTCCACAGTGTCTAGCATGGTGCTGGCTACTGAGGAAAGATATATAATAAATGTATTTTAAATAAATGAATTAATGAGGCTGGTGCATTGGCTCACACCTATAATCCCAGCACTTTGGCAGGCTGAGGCAGGTGAATCACTTGAGGTCAGGAGTTCGGCCAACTTGGTGAAACCCCATCTCTTAAAAAAAAGAAAAAAAAAATTAGTCAGGTATAGTGACACATGCCTGTAATCCCAGCTACTCAGGAGGCTGAGGAAGGAGAATGGCTTGAACCTGGAGGCGGAGGCTGCAGTGAGCCGAGATCACACCAACCCCTTCATTCCCCCCGACTGGACGACACATGAGACTACATCTCAAAAAAAAGAAACAATGATTTCACTATGGTGTCATTTTGTCAGTGGTTCCTACCCTTCTTAGCACTGTGACTCTCATATTGTTTAATTTTAAGATGCTATTTGCTGCTCTTAAACAGACTATGGGCCGGGTACGGTAACTCATGCCTGTAATCCTAGCACTTTGAGAGCCCGAGGTGGGTGGATCACCTGAGGTCAAGAGTTCAAGACCAGCCTGGCCAACATGGGAAAACTCCATCTCTACTAAAAATACAAAAATTAGACAGGTGTGGTGGCACGTGTCTGTAATCCCAGCTACTCAGGAGGCTGAGGCAGGAGAATCACTTGAACCCTGGGGGGCGGAGGGTACAGTGAGCTGAGATAGTGCCACTTCATTCCAGCCTAAATGAAAGAGTGAAACTCTGTCTCAAAAAACAAAAAGAAAGAAAAAAAATTATTAAATATATATTAATTTTAAAAATTAAGACAAATTAAAATTGCTTGTTTTGTGAGGTTTTTAAGTGTTATGCCATCCCCTAGTTATAAAAAAAGGCAACTAGGTGTCGTAAAAAACAGTTTTCAGAAGGAGCCCTGCCCATTTCTGCCTTTTCCAGATTCTGCAGCCCTGCTGTATTTTTCTTCAAAAGGCAGGATTAGTCCCACAAAAAACGAGGTCAGCCCCTGAAGAACTAGGCTCCAGGTGTAGTTCTGTAGGTTATTTACCTTAGCATATTTTGTTTTATTTCTTTTAGACCCATGGAAGGAGGCTTAGCTAAAACTCTGGTCCCTGGTTGTGTGGGTGGTCCCTGGTTGTGTGGGTGGTCCCTGGATGTGTGGGTGGTCCCTGGATGTGTGGATGGTCCCTTGATGTCTGGGTGCTTGAGTGCATTGCTCTTCATAAGGGCAGGACTAATCCCTGATGGTGAAAGAGAATAAATTGTATCAACAAGCCCCATGCTCCCAAAAGGCAGACAAGCCATGTTTCTTTGTGTTTGGGTTTTCTTTACAATCTAGAATTGTCACCAATTCTTTTTCTTCCACCTTTTGGAAAAAAATGCTTTAACAGCCTAGGTGGTCATCTATGTGCACTTTGGAATTCTCTGACTCATTACAATGCAGCCCTAAAATAAATCAGAGAAACCTAGAGTCCATGAGACCTTTTCCTTACCTCTAGAAGGGGCTGAGAATCTAAATATTTCAAGCAAATATCTATTTTTAATTTTTAAAAGTTTCAAAATGTTGCAAAACTTTAGAAATGTTGAAATAGTACAACAAATACCAATATAAACATCATATAGATTCACTGTTATTGTTTAACCACAAAGCCTTATCTCTATATGTCTATGTCCATTTATTTATTTGTATATATTTACTTTCCCAAACCATTTGAAAGTAAGTAATGGAGATCTCAACCCTTTACCACTAAATGCGTCTCCTAAGAAGTAAGATATTCTCAGCTGGGCGAGGTGGCTGATTCCTGTAATCCCAGCACTTTTGGAGATCCATGTGGGTGGATCACCTGAGGTCAGAAGTTTGAGACCAGCCTGGCCAACATGATGAAACCTCGTCTCTACTAAAAATACAAAAATTAGCCAGATATGGTGGTGCGTGCCTGTAATCCCAGCTACTTGGGAGGCTGCGGCATGATAATCACTTGAACCTGGGAGGCAGAGATTGCAATAAGCCAAGATCGTGCCATTGCACTCCAGCCCCTGGGCTACAACAGCAAAACTGTCTAAAACAACAAACAAACATAAAACTGTGAATGATACTTTATTTAGTCATTTTTATTTACAACTGAAACTTTGGGAATTCAAAAGTAACATTCTGGCCTTTGAGCTTCTTACAGACACCAGGAAAAGTTTCAATCTACAAGAAAAGAAACAATCATTATGAAACTTTCAAATACACACACTCATCTTAAAACCTAATTATTTTGTGAAATTGTGCCCCTTATGTTTTCTGTTTGTTGCCCAGGCTGGAGTGCAGTGGCATGATCTTGGCTTACTGTAACCTCTCCTTCCCGGGTTCAAGTGATTCTCCTGCCTCAGCCTCCTGAGCAGCTGAGAATTACAGGCACCTGCCACCACTCCCGACTAATTTTTGTATTTTTAGTAGAGACAGGGTTTCACAATATTAGCCAGGCTGATTTCAAACTCCTGACCTCAAGTGATCTGCCTGCCTTGAGGTCCTCCCAAAGTGCTGGGATTATAGGTACCTTTACGGTTTTTCTCCTCAGCAACCAGTTACTGTGACATCAAGTACTGGGAAGATACAGGGCACATCCACAAGTATCCCAAGACTGAGGACAAGCTCATTTACAATACTGTGGGACAGAATTCTGTAGCACTGCACCTGAGTGCTGAGCTTCTTTGCCATGTGGGTGTGTGTGAGTCTTTCATGGTGTTTATACTTTGAAGAGTCAGGACACTATTTGCAATCTGATTTGTCTGTTTACCTATGATTAGGTTCAGGTTAAGCTTTTATTTTTCTTTTTTGAGACAGGGTCTTGCTCTGTCACCCAGGCTGGAGTGCAGTGGTGCAATCACAGTTAACTGCAGACTTGACCTCCAAACCTCACGCCATCCTCCTGCCTCAGCCTCCTGAGTAGCTTGGGACTACAAGTGCATGCCACGCCCTGCTAATTAAAAAAAAAATTATTATTTTGTAGAGACAAGGTCCCCCTATGTTGCCCAGGCTAGTCTCAAACTCCTGGGCTCAAGGGATCCTCCTGCCTTGGACTCCCAAAATGCTGGAATTACAGGCATGAGCCACCACATCCGGCCAAGGTTAAACATTTTTAGCAAGAATATTACTTAGGTAATTTTGTATACTTCTCATTGTATCACATCAAGAGGCACATAATGTCTGTTTGTTCTATTATTGGTGATGGCAAGTTTATTCATGTCTGCTAGACATCTCTATTGTAGAAGTAGCTTTGCCATTTGTAATTAATTAGTAAACTAATAATAAGTAGAGTGGGCCGGGCGAAGTGGCTCTCACCTGTAATTCCAGCATTTTGGGAAGCTGAGGCAGGCGGATCACAAGGTCAGGAGATCCCAGCTACTCAGCAGGCTGAGGCAGGAGAATCGCTTGAACCCAGGAGGCAGAGGTTACAGTGAGCCAAGATCACACCACTGCACTCCAGCCTGGCAACAGAGCAAGAGTCCTTCTCATAAATAAATAGAGTGATTGTTATGGGCTGAAATGTCTTCCCCTAAAATTCGTATACTGAAGCCCTAACCTCCAATACCTCAGGATTCAACTGTATTTAGAGATCGAGTCTTTAAAGAAGTGATTAAGTTAAATGAGACACTTAGGGTAGAGCCAGTCTGACTGGTGTCCTTATAAGAAGAGGGAATTTGGAGGCCGGGCGTGGTGGCTCACGTCTATAATCCCAGCACTTTGGGAGGCCGAGGCGGGTGGATCACGAGGTCAAGAGATCGAGACCATCCTGGTCAACATGGTGAAACCCCGTCTCTACTAAACATACAAAAAAAATTAGCTGAGCACGGTGGCACGTGCCTGTAGTCCCAGCTACTCGGGAGCCTGAGGCAGGAGAATTGCTTGAACCCAGGTGGCGGAGGTTGCGGTGAGTGGAGATCGCGCCATTGCACTCCAGCCTGGGTAACAAAAACAAAGCTCCGTCTAAAAAAAAAAAAAAAAAAAAAAAAAAGAAGAGGGAATTTGGACACACAAAGAGATACCTGTGGTGCACAGAGGAAAGACCATGTGAGGACATAGTGAGAAGGAAGCTGTCTGCAAGTTAAAGACCGAGGCTTCAGAAGAAACCAACACAGCTGATACTTTGCTCTTGGATTTACAGCCTCCAGAACTTGGAGAAAATGAATTTCTGTTGTTTAAGCCACTCCGACTATGGTGTTTTGTTATGGCAGCCCTAGGAAACTAATACAGTGATTATCTGAGATTATGTGAATACCCTGTTCTCCCACAACCTTGCACCTTCCTATTAATTTTTGCACTGGGGTTTGCCAAATGGTGATTTTACAAATTCTGTTATTTCTTCTACATTTAATAGCTGGCATCTACCCATTTTTCTCCTCTTCGCCTTCTTCATTCTCTCTCTTTTTTTTTTTTTGAAATGACATTTTGCTCTTGTTACCTGGACTGGAGTACAAGGGCTTGATCTTGGCTCACTGCAACCTCTACCCCCCCGGGTTCAAGTGATTCTCCTGCCTCAGCCTCCTGAGTAGCTGGGATTACAGGCATGCACCACCATGCCCAGCTAATTTTGTATTTTTAGTAGAGATGGGGTTTCTCCATGTTGGGTAGGGGTGGTCTCAAACTCCCAACCTCAGTTGTTCCGCCTGCCTTAGCCTCCCTAAATTCTGGGATTACAGGTGTAGGTCACCG
>NW_016107485.1:1548597-1551622 GCF_001604975.1 Cebus imitator | reverse complement strand
TGGTCTCGATCTGTTGACCTCGTGATCCACCCGCCTCAGCCTCCCAAAGTGCTGGGATTACAGGCTTGAGCCACCGCGCCCGGCCTAACTTTTTTCTTTAAAATCGAATCTACTCTCACTTCTGCTACAACACAAACCCTTCTCTCTTCCTTGAGTACTGTTCTCTGCTGCCTGCTGTCTTCCTTGTCTGTCATTTCCTTTGCGTTACCTTCCACCTTTCTGTACCCTCTCAACTTTGAATCTCAGCTCTCTCATACATTGCTCTCCAGTGTCTCTTAGGACTATTCTCATCTGGCTCTAGGATTTCCTTCCGCGCCTGTTCTAAAATGCTCTCCCATGTGTTAACGAACGACTGTCAGAAACAGCTTCCTGGCCTCACTCTAGGGGAAGTTACATTTCACCATAGGAGAGGCTCCTTTGGGATCTCATTGAACAGAAACAGCTTAAAATAAAAGATATGCTTGATTCAAAGCCAAATAAGCAGTTTTCCTCAATCGACAAGTCATCTGTAAAGCCTAACATTTGAAATCTCAGATGTTTTCAAGTTGAAAATTGTAATTTTTAGGTGAAAGTGGTACATTTTCCCTCTGTTCTCATTACCTAACAGTACACAAGTGCATTACTCAAATTTCTACTCAAAGATTCTCCTCTGACGATGGGGAAAATTAGAAATTTAGGCCAGGCACTGTGCCTTAATTGTTTCCAAAGCAAGGTGGGAGAATCAGTTGAGCCCAGGAGTTTGAGATCAGCCTAGGCAACATAGTTAAACTCCATGTCTATGAAATTTTTTAAAAACTGGGCATGGTGGCACACACTTGTGGTTTGAGCTACTTGGGAGACAGAGGCTGCAGTAAGCTATGATTGCACCACTGCACTCCAGCCTGGGTGACACAGCAAGTGACCCTGTCTCAAAAAGAAAAAAGAAAAAAAAAAGATATGGCTTTTCCAACTTAACTTTGACCTTTGTAGAAATGGACTCATAATTAAAAATATATCCCAGGAGACTGTATGGCAGTTATGAACATTCCACTGATCATCAAAGTGAAGACAACTTGTCTTTCCTTAATTTTTTTTTTTTTTTTTTTTTTAGCGTGGTGACTCAGCTGCGAAGACAGCTTGTCTTTCATGGACAGAACAGGTGAGCAAAAGCGGGTAACAGCAAGGCTGAGCATTTCAATGTAGACAGAGACTAATGAATAATTTAGAGCACAGGTTCTGTAGTGAGCACACCTGGGTTCAAGCTATGCTTCCACTAGTGACCAACATTGAATTAATTAGCTCAATGACCTCTAGGGACGTTACCAGTCCCCCTCTAAGTCTCAGTTTTCTTCTCAATAAAAGCGGGAGTATAATACTATTTATCTCACATAATTGATTAAATGAGATACAGAGTGCCTGGCACCGAGTAAACTCTCAATAACTATTGATTTTAATAATTATTAACATTTCGTTTCCCTTTATCCTAACATTTAAAAAAAATTTATCACCTGCGGCTGGGTGTGGTGGCTCATGCCTGTAATCCCAGGAGGCCAAGGCGGGTGGATCCCTCGTGAGATCAGGAGTTCGAGACCAGCCTGGCCAACATGGTGAAACCCCACCTCTACTAAAAATACAAAAAATTAAACCGGGCATGGTGGTGGGTGCCTGTAGTCCCAGCTACTCTGGAGGTTGAGGCAGGAGAATCTCTTGAACCCGGGAGGCAGAGATTGAAGTGAGCTGAGATCGCACCGTTGCACTTCAGCCTGGGCAACAAGAGTGAAACTCTGTCTCAAAAAAAAGAAAAGAAATATATCACTTGTACGTTTGAGAATATGAGATGTCCTAGTACATTCTCATCAAGAGTTAATATTTAGTATTTTTCTAGTGATCTCATGGCTGGCTTTTTTTTTTTTTTTTTAGACAGAGTCTCGCTCTATCGCCAGGCTGGAGTGCAGTGGCGTGATCTCAGCTCACTGCAACCTCTGCCTCCCAGGTTCAAGCAATTCTCCTGCCTCAGCCTCCTGAGTAGCTGGGATTATAGGCGCGCACCACCAAACCCAGCTAAATTTTGTATTTTGGTAGAGACGGGTTTCACTCTGTTGGTCGAGCTGGTCTCAAACTCCTGACCTGAGGTGATCCACCCTCTTTGGACTCCCAAATTGTTCGATTATAGGCATGAGCTACCGCACCCAGCCAGGCTTGTGTTATTTGTGTTTTATTTATTTATTTATTTAGAGATAGAGACTCATTCTGTAGCCCAGGCTAGAGTGCAATGGATGATCTCGGCTCACTTCAACCTCTGCCTTCCAGGTTCAAGTGATTCTCTTATCTCAACCTCCCGAGTAGCTGGGATTACAGGCGCACGCCACCATGGCTATTATAAATGATTTTTTGGTCAGTGTTTGCTAAACATCTACAATTATGCCAGCTACTTCAGTAAGAATCAGTTTGTGAGTGGAAAAACAAATTAAGACTTGGTTGCTGATTTCAGCAGGGCGTGGTGGCTCACGCCTGTGATCCCAGCACTTTGGGAGACCGAGGTGGGTGTATCACCTGAGGTCAGAAGTTCAAGACCAGCCTGACCAACATGGAGAAACCCCATCTCTAGTAAAAATACAAAATTAGCTGGGGCCAAGATCGTGCCCTTGCACTCCAGTCTGGGCAACAAGAACGAAATTCCATGTAAAAAAAAAAATATATGAAAAAGATGTGATCGCTGATCTCAAACAGTTTACTGGAGTGAAATTACTAAAATGTGTGAATCAAGGTAGAGTTACATTATGTGCTGCTAACTGGAGTAAGCATGAAGTTCATGCTGATGAGAGAGGAGAGAAGGAAGTGAGTGGTCTGTGCTGAAAGAGAATGGATAAGAATTGACCAGTCAAGGAAGGGAAGACGTATCATTCAGGCAAAAAAAGACCACTTGAGCAAAAGAATAATACAAGATTGATAAAATCAGGGTAGGGGAAACTAAGAACAAACAGCTGGTCAGTACGGTGGCTCACGCCTATAATCCCAGCACTTTGGGAGGCCAAGGCTGGCGGAT
>NW_016107485.1:1545275-1547906 GCF_001604975.1 Cebus imitator | reverse complement strand
AAAAAAAAAAAAAAAAAAAAAAAAGGTGGGCGGGACCAGATTATGGGTGGTTTAAAATCCAGGTATTCCAGCGATCTTCTCACAGGAAATAAAGAGGAACCATTTTAGTTTCTTGAGAATGTGGTCTGAGCAAGGTAGAGAAATGGGGAGGTCGGGCTGTGCAAAAACAATCCCCGAAGTGTAAGACTACTTCGCCTCTCTCCGGAAAGATGTTCCATACGTGAATGTTCATTTAAACGTGGGGGTGTTCAGCAACAGACGCGACCCACACCTGGAAACCCGGAGTGGGGCCCACGCACCAAGTCTCTGATGGTTTAGTCGCAGTCTACAATGTTACTGACCGGTTAACCCAATTTAACTAAGTGTCCGCAGTTCGCTCACTGGATTGTTATGCTGGTGACTGGGCCTTGTTTCACAGAGAACAAAAACATGGGAAAAGGTGAGAGGACGATGAGAAAGTGAAAGGGAGAGAGGTGGGGAAGGGGTTAGGTGCGAGTGGGGCTGCCAAGGTCAGGGCGAGGTTGAGGGTCGGCAGTCGGGCGGCCCTCAGGGGCCCCCCCTCCGGGGTTGGCGCTTCGGGCGCTGCGCGTGTGCTTGTAGGCGGGGCGCCGGAGCGGCCGCGGGCGGCCAATCCGGGCGGGCGTCCGGGGAGGGGCGGGGCTTGCCGGCTCGGGCTACGCGAGTCCTCCTTTTTGCACACACACGAATACAAAGAGCCATACGACCTTCGGGTATCCTTTTTCCATTTTTTTCCTCCTTAATCTTGTGTGTGTTTTCAAATTTTTTAAAAATAGAGATCTGTAGCAGTGCTGGGGTGAGGAAACTGTTGCTAAGGGGAATTTGCTCTTTCCCCCATTTCTTTTTCTGTCTCTCTTCCTCTTTCTTTTTCCTGGTAAAGGTTTTAAATATACCAAGAAGTTGAGAAGCAGGATGGTCGTGTACAACCGTTTCCAGCCAAATTTATAGTTTTTTCTTTCTTTTTTAAAATCACGTTTTAAGAACTGGTAAATTTTTGTGGTTGATGGACTTTAAAAATTTAGTCGCTTGGGAAGTATAGATTTTTTTAGTCGGGCTGAAGGGATAATGTAAATTTCTGCTACAGGCAGCATCGAAGGAAGCAGAGAGAGATTTGAGGCTCCCTCACAAAGCCGTTTGCGTGCTTTTTACACACCCAACCCCAAAACCAAAACCAAGTGGCTGGGATGTGGCAATTGTCCAAGGCCAATAGGTTAATACTGGGATATTATAATGGAGACATTCATATCCCTAGGGAAGGGGGAAAGACCTTCTTACAGTGTGTCTTTCGTACACATTTTCATTAGAACATTTGTGTGTGTGTGTGCTTGTGTTTGAACCAAATAATTTTGTAAAGTTATAACTTTGGGGTTATTTTTTGTGTATATGTACAACATGTGTGTATATGTGCCATATCAGATTTTATTTTCAAAAGTGATAAATATCTCTGGTTTTATGTGTGCAAAGTATCCCCTAGGATGTGAATTTTTTTTCTGTTGTCTTCCCAAATGTGATCAAAACATTTTGTGTGCAAAGCAGAGCTTAGAAGAAGTCCTATGCTTAGCATATTTAGGCACTTTCTACGTACATTTACTATATTTTTTCTGCTCCTCAAGGATCAGAATGAATAATTAAGTAATTGCCAAGGAGTATATAGTCCCTGTGGCAAATGAGAGTAGGCAATTTATTGAACCTGTTGTTCAAAGCTTTCAGTGACTGTTTTGCCTAAGTGGTTTTAATTTTTATTGTTTCATGTTCTTAAATGTACAGTTGTGTATATTTTGGCCTTTATGTGTGGTTTGGTTGGTATGTTCAGAAGGGAGGTTATTTCTTGGCTTTTTGAAAAAATGATTGTTTATTGGTTGGAATTTATTCGAAAAGCTCCACAGCTAGCAAAGTATTAGGAAAAAAATCCAGTCAAGTTTAATTCTCAAGAACTGTTCATGGTGAGGATGATGGGGAGCCAAGAGGAGGCAAAGGCAAATAACAGAAGGGATAAAAAATGCCTTTTGGTTATCATGTTGCATTTTTAGAATGAAAAGCATTCTCCCCATTTCTGAGAGTCACAGAAAAAAAGTATGTGAATTAGACAAAAAAAGGCTCTCAGAGCACAGCCTCCTGTTTTATAGGAGCCCTATTCTCACTTTATTCTAGTATCCAAATTTGTATTTGCAGATTGAAGTGAAAACATAGGACGTATATGGGTTGTTGAGGGAGAAACTGGAATGTCACAAATGCAGTAACAACCAGAAGATTAAAAAAAGGATCTACTGTGGAATTTAAATTTCATTACAACAAAACCTCTGTATAATAATGCATTTCTATTACTCAGCTAGCATCCTACTCTATTTCAAGCAGTATTTGACTCCTGAATAGCGACTGCAATAAAATTACTTGTACAAATTTATAACAAAAGTGACCCTGTTTGGGCTTTCTGGGTTTCTTGCTTGTGCTAAAGTATATTTTTATTCTCTAACAATTCAAGTCAGACCAGTGCTTAATAAATACTGGCTCTACTGTGGATCATTCAACAGGTTCAGACCTGCATTTCTTTGAAATCTAGTCAGATTCTAGTGACTTTTGTGATCTCAGTAGTGATGGGAATTTTTTTTTTTT
>NW_016107485.1:1539056-1545080 GCF_001604975.1 Cebus imitator | reverse complement strand
TACAGGCATGCACCACCACGCCCGGCTAATTTTTGTATTTTTAGTAGAGACAGAGTTTCACCATGTTGGTCAGGCTGGTCGAACTTCCGACCTCAGGTGATCTGCTCTCCTCAGCCTCCCAAAGTGCTGGGATTACAGGCGTGAGCCACTACGTCGGGCTAGCGATAGGACTCTTTAATGGAGTTTTACCCTTTTTAACTCTTTTCCACATCACTACAGGTCATCACGTATACTTTTTACCTCACTTTTTAGCTTCTCAAAAAATAGGGAACACTCTCCCTAGAACAGTGCAGAGCCCGTGTCCCTGATTTCCTAAGCTATTTGATTTCTACATCCAGGAACGTAGGCTCATATCCACTGTTCTTTTTCTTTCTAAGAAAGGAAAGACTTCCTCGCATATGTATATATATATATATAATTGGCTTGGCCTTCCAAAGCAAAACAAAACTAAACTCTTCATTTACCTGGGAATCCTTGGGGCCCCTAATATGGAAACTTCTTTGTACTATGAGGAATTGCTAGTTTGCAGGTGACATCTGAAAGAAATGTAACCAAGGCCAGCAGTAACCAAAAGTTGTCCACCACCCAATGGGTGAAGCCGATCGGTGGCCACTGTGCTTATAATCGTGTACACGCAGCTTTGTGAACAGCAGAGAACAAAAGCAAGTAAACAAAAACAAACTAAAGATGGCGTCTGACGGCCTTGAAAAAGCCTCTCAGTCTTGTCACTCCCTGAGGAGGCCCCTCCCATCCCTGGCTTTTTGAGTGACTGTTGTTTCCAGCCAATAGTGCCTGTAGCCGTGCTCCCCTACCATCTGGTAACCACCAGTCACCGGGAGCCAGAAGGCAAGCAGGGCGGTGTCTCCCTGCGTGCGCGCGCCGGCCGGGTACACGGGTAGGCGCTGCGGATTCTTCTGTCTCCAGCGCACCGGTCCCGGCCTCGCTGAGTCAGCCCGTGCGTTAGCGTGGGGCACACGCGGTAGAGCACCCCTAGGGCTGCTACGTGGCACCTCCGCGTCAGTTCTCACGGCGATCGCCGCCCCAGCCCAACTCTGAAAGCTCG
The DNA here is from genome assembly GCF_001604975.1 of Cebus imitator. NCBI lineage: Eukaryota > Metazoa > Chordata > Mammalia > Primates > Cebidae > Cebus > Cebus imitator. The sequence goes on along the minus strand of NW_016107485.1, from coordinate 1,544,017 downwards.
GGGCTACATAGTCTACCTCTCAGACGAGATCCCAAGCTGTCCCTCCGGCCTCTCTGCTCTCCGCAGCCCTCCTAGAAACGACCCCCTTTACCCGGGACTCCAGAGCACACTGTATGGTTGGGAACAGTGACGAGTTGCCCTGTCCCCTGCGGCCTCGAGAGCAGTGGCCGATCTCTGCCGCCCGCGTCGCTGCGATTGCCCTGCCCGTAGCTGAATAACACTGACCCATCGGAAATGATTCTGCCGTCCCTGAGGTCTACCTTGTCATCTTTGACTAATATTTAATCAACTAACATTTACCAAGTTCTCACTGGCACAAGAGAGAGTTTTAGAAGCTACTTTTTCATTTTTCAGTTTCTCCATAAATGCGGTGAGTCCTTTACATTAGGCAAACCCGAAACTGGAAATACTAATCTTACCAAGGTTCACTTTAGCAAATGTAAATAAAAGGGACTGTTCTATGCTGGGTTAAAAATTCTCATCCTGCTATAGAAATATACGTGGAATTTTCAGATTACATGGAATCCTTTTAAGACCCCATTCGGCCTCCTGGGTCTACAGTTCTCTTTTTTACCCCTAAAAATAAGGTCTTGTATTTTTGGCAGATCATCAGACTAGTCACTCTTTTAAAATGTGGGAAAATAGTATTTTGTGGTATTTACTTACCTGCTGCTTGATAAGGAGCTCATTTCTGATAGAAATAGGTTTTGAGAGAACCTTTTGACAGGTGAGCCATTTTGCACCTTAAAGTGAAGTAGTAGGACTGACCAACACAGCAGGAGCTTTGAGTGGCCATTTTCCTTATTTATTTCTTAAAATGAAGATTACGATATGAATTGCCATGCTTTCAGTAATCACATTTAATGAAGTCTATTGCTAGCATGACCCTTGAATGAGTCAAGGGCCCATTATAAAAACATATATCATCTGAGCGATACCATATCATACACATCTATTAAATAGTGAGAAAACTTTTATTTTTCATATTTTGGAGGTGAACTCAGTCATGCAGAAAATTCAAACTCAGAATGGGGAGAAAGCAAGCAAGGGAACTGCCAAAGAGTATGATATATTTAGTCCTAACAAAAATGTGGCTTGGGAGGAAAGGGATAGTTAAAATTATGGACAGTCTCACCCTGAACTGTCTATCAAAAGGAGATGAATTTTCTTTCTTTTTTATCTAAATATTTATGAAAAATACCAAAAGTATTGAAAAGTACATTTTTAATACTTAAGGCTCATTTCACATATATTTAAATTAGACCAATACTGAAATGAACCCCAAATGCATATCTTTTTTGCAAGCCTAAGTGTGACATCTACTGTCATGTATGTTGGCAACTAGTCATGATATTGAAGATCTTTTTTGTATTTTAGACCTAGTCAGTTGTTTTCAGGACTTTCTACTTAAACATGTTGCCATCAGTTGAAATTTAAAATGTTAAATAAATACAGTTCTTCTCTAACATACTGGTGTCTCCTCTCTTTTTATTTTTTAGAGAGTGGGTTTCGCTATGCTGCCCAGGTTGATCTCAGACTCCTGAGCTCAAGTGATCCTCTTCTCCCAAAGTGCTGGGATTACAGGCATGAGCCACGCCTGGCCACGGTATTTCCTTTCAACTGCCTCATTTCTGTCATTCTGTTAGTGGTAGTGGTACCATCCTGTTACTCTCAGGCTTATAATCTTGCAGTTGTCTTTAACCAATTATCTCTATACTCCATCTCTATACCTCTGTCTCTTCTCCTTACCCATGACTTCTGACATGTACCCTGTTAAGTCTTGTAATTTTTTTTCTCTAGAATGTCTTACTACCCTATCAGTTCATCTTATACACTGCTCAAGGCTCAACTGGAAGCTTTTCTTCTGTAAGACTTCTTTCTCAGTATAATTTCATTTTGTTAATCTTTCCATTATTTTGAAATAACTCCTCAGACGTTTTTCAGTCTATACCATATTATTAGGACTTGTGTGTATTTTGCTTTGTTTTTTAGATGATCCATGTTTAGAACATCCCATGTTCTTTAGACTTTCCCATCTGTAATACACTGTAAGTGCCTTGTAGGTGGAGACTTTGTCTTCCCTTCATTTGAGTACTTAGTAGGTGCAGTCCATTTTGGTGGATCATCCTTTAACATGGCCATACGTATAAAAATTTTTTTAGGCTGGGCACAGTGGCTCATGCCTGTAATCCCAGCATTTTAGGAAGCCGAGGCGGGCAGATCACTGAGGTCAGGATTCATTAGTCAGAGGTGGTGTTGCACACCTGTAATACCAGCTACTCAGGAGACTGAGGCAGAAGAATCACTTGAACGTGAGAGGCGGAGGTTGCAGTCAGCTGAGATCACACCATTGCACTCCAGCCTAGGCAACAGAGCAAGGCTCCATCTCAAAAACAAAAAAATATATATACACATATATTTTTTTCATATATATATATATATATATATATGAACCTAGAAACACTTCACCCCACCCACCAGCTCACTGTCTTTAATGGGGATATATGCAGCTAATGAAATTAATGTTTTGCTTTGAGTCATTTATCCAGCACTTAAGTAGTTACCTGGTTAGTAAATCTAATGTGAAATACTTGTTTATTACCTGCTGATACCAATTTCTTTCCATGTCTTAGAGTTTAGGTGAGAGACTATGGCAAGAGGCTGGGAAATTAAGTCAGCAATAGTGTCCATGGAAACCAAAAAAGAATTATTTGAATGCCCATTGTGCTAGACCACACTGTACCAGGTTTTTAAAGGCAGGTTAATTCAATAAAACAACTATTTGTTGCCCTGAATGTGATGTTTTAAAATGGACATAGTATGGTAATACACAAAGTAGAAAAGCAGAAAAGAAACTGAGGAAAAAATTGAACTCACAATAGGAAAATACATTTAGCATTAAAAGCTAGCATAAAATATTATCCTTAGTCTGAGACCAGGTCATGATAGCAAGTAAATTGCAAATACTCTGTTTTCTCAATTACCTCTCTAATTTACATCATAGAAGGCTTTATACCTAGAAATGCCTCCTCATAGACTTGAGGAATTTATTATTTCTTAGAAATTCAATATAAATTTAGGGGCAGTTTTCCCCAAATTCTATTTCAAGCCATTGCATTTTATTCAAAATTAGGGAATCAGGAGTCAAGGTGGTGGTTCACACCTGTGAGCCCAGCTACTCAAGAGGCTGAGGTGGGAGGATCGCTTGAGGCCAGGAGCTGAAGACCAATCTGGGCAACATAGCAAAACCATGTCTCTTTAAAAAAAAAAAAGATTAAGGACTCAGAATGGGTGTCCAGGGTGGGAACACAAAAGTTTACAGGAATAATCGTAACATCATCCAGCCATTTCTAGTGGAGCACTGACCATGTGCCAGCACTCTATAGGTGCCTTACATATATTATGTATAACCTTCACAAAAAACACTCAAAGTAGACAGTGATGAGAAGACTTGTACTCAGAAAAGTGAAATAATTTACTCTTGTTCACATAGCTCATAAGTGGTGCAGCCAGAGGAGAACCTCACTTTTTTTTTGAGATAGAGTCTCGTTTCATCGCCCAGGGTGGAGTGCAGTGGCGTGATCTTGGCTCACTGCAACCTCTGCCTCCTGAGTTCAAGCAATTCTCCTTCCTCTGCCTACCAAGTAGCTGGGATTACAGGCGTGTATCACTATGGCCAGCAAATTTTTGTATTTTCAGTAGAGACAGGGTTACACCAGGTTAGCCAGGCTGGTCCTGAGCTCCTGACCTCAAGTTATCCACCTGCCTCAGCCTCCCAAAGTGTTGGGATTATATGCATGAGCTACCATGCCCAGCCACCCGTTTATTTGTTTAACCTGCAGTACAGCACTCTTTTGGAAAGAAGACCAAGGAAAGACTATTTAAAGAAGAGGCGGCCAGGTGCAGTGGCTGACACCTGTAATCCCAACACTTTGGGGAAGCTGAGGTGGGTGGATCACCTGAGGTAAGGTGTTCGAGGCCAGCCTGGCCAACATGGCGAAACCCCGTCTCTACTAAACCCTGTCTCTACTAAAAATACAAAAATTAGCCATATCTAGTGATGTGCGCCTGTAATCCCAGCTACCCGGGAGGCTGAGGCAGGAGAATCGCTTGAACCTGGGAGGTGGAGGTTGCAGTGAGTCAAGATCTCGCCACTGCACTGTAGCTTGGGCGACAGAGCAAGATTCTGTCTCAAAAAAATTAAAAATAAATAAAGGAGAGGGGAATAGCTTGAGGCAGGCATATCGCTGGCAGGGATAACGGCCTCTTGCAAGAAAGAGTAAGTGTATGAGGCAAGAGAGTTTGATACCAGAAAGGAGTTAGACAACTCACCCAGTGTCCCAACCCGATTCATCTTAATTACTGACTTTACAAATACTGAACCCAGCTGGCAAGCATTTGAATACTATCATTCACTATCACCAAAACATTCTTTTGCCCACAGCATCCATGTTTAAGAGCAAACTCCCTGCATGATGTACGTTATAGAAAGAATTAAAAAGAAAAAGCCCTGCAGGAGCAGCGTAGGCCCTTATTTAGGACGGAAAAGAATACATAAATGATTCATCTATAAATTGACATAGAATCGCTTAGTGCTTTCCTTTAACCTTTAGTTTTAATTTGGTTTAACCTTTAGTTTCAGGTTTAGCTGTGCCTCCCAGTGACTCTAATGACAAGGAGGCTGTAAATGGATTTGAGTTAAGTTCTTGCGAGAAGTGAGTATCTGGCACAGAAAAAGCTGTTTCTCTGATATAAAGGGTGGAAAGAGCAAATTAAAGACTGTACTTTAATAACCAAATGTAATTAAAATGCATCATCAGATTTCTGTTTTAGTACCTTGGAGGCATTGATATTGCCTGTTTCTGAAATGAGATTGCCTATTTAAAAAACAGAAAAAGAAAACCCTCAATATATAGAAAATTCTCCTAACCACCTCTTCTCCTTTTTTTTTTTTTTTTTTT
>NW_016107485.1:1537623-1538998 GCF_001604975.1 Cebus imitator | reverse complement strand
CAGGATTCTTGCTCTATTGCCCAGGCTGGAGTGCAATCTTAAAAAGGTTTTAAAAACCTCTTTTATGTCAATAATTGTACTTAACAACAGAGACAGGAAGGAATAAGGGAAGAAAATAACAAACAAACAGCCAACCAATATTTCATTTAAGTCTGTGAGATGCTATGCAAATACTGAAGAGTAATTTACTTCCAATTATGTAGTCACTTTCAGAATAGGTGTAATATGATACTGAGAAAAATGTACGTTCGGTAGACCTGGGGTGGAGAATTCTATAAATATTCCCTGAGTTTACTTATTCCAAGTCTAAATTCAAATCATAGATGTCCCTATTAATTTTCTATCTGATTGATCTATCGAATATTAACAATGCGATGTCAAAATCTCCCACTATTATTGTGCGGGAGTCCAAATCTCTTTATAAGTCAATAAGAACTTGTCTTATGTATCTGGGTACTCCTATATTGGGTACATATATATTTATGATCATAAGCCCCTGTTGCATGATCCTTTTACCATTATATGTCCTTTGTTTCTTTTGGTCTTTGTTACTATTAAAGTCTATTTTGTCGGAGACAAAAGTTACAACTCCTGGTTTTTTTTTTTTTTTTGCTCTCCATTTAATTGGTAAATCTTCCTCCATCCCTTTATTTTGAGTCTTTGTGTGTAGTTGTGAGTTAGATTCGGATACAATGTACCAATAGATTTTAACTTTTTATTCCATTTGCCTGTGTCTTCAACTGGGATATTAACTCCATTTAAATTTAGGATTAATATTAATATTTGTGAGTTCAATATTATAATTTAATGCTAGCTGGCTATTTTGCCCATTAGTTGATGTAAATTCTTCATTATAGAGATACTCTTTAAGTTTTGGTAAATTTTTGGGATGACTGATACTGGTTGTTCCTTTCTGTTTGTAGTGCTTCTTTCAGAAGGTCTTGTAAAGCAGGCCTGGTGGTGATGAAATCTCTGAGTGTTTGTTTGTTCGTGAAAAATTTTATTTTTCCTTCATTTATGAAGCTTAGTTTGGCTGGATATGAGATTCTGGGTTGAAAATTCTTTTCTTTGAGGATATTGAATATTGACCCCCACTCTCTTCTAGATTGTAGGGTTTCTGCTGAGAGGTCTGCTGTAAGTCTGATAGGCTTCCCTTTATGGGCAACCTGACCTTTCTCTCTAGCTGCCCTCAGAATTTTCTCCTTTATTTCGACCCTAGTGAATCTAGCGATTATGTGTCTTGGAGTTGCTCTACTTGAGGAATATTTTTGTGGTGTTCTCTGGATTACCTGGAGTATTGTCCTGCCTTACTAGGTTAGGAAAGTTTTCCTGAATAATATCCTGAAGAATATTTTCCAACTTGGATTCATTCTCT
>NW_016107485.1:1523232-1536630 GCF_001604975.1 Cebus imitator | reverse complement strand
ATCCCTTTTTCAATCAGGTGAATGGGCGACTCTGCCTTCCCGGAGCTCCAAACGTAGATCAAAACGGGACCCAGTCCCATTTACTCTGCACCGAGATCCGCCGAGCCAAAGCGCCGGCAAAACCGCCACACTGGCCACAAGAGTCGCGCTGGCGACCCGTGGGGCTCCTCCGCTGGGAATCTCCTAGTCCTTGGGCAACAAAAATTCATCTGAAAGTGTGACGTCCTCTCTTTCTGTGCGCTTTCTCTGGGAGCTACAATCCTGAGCTGCTAGTGATCGGTCATCTTGGCTCTCTCCTTTTTTTTTAATTGAGATGGAATTTTGCTCTTGTTGCCCAGGCTGGAGTGCAATGGCATGATCTTGGCTCACCGCAACCTCTGCCTCCCGAGTAGCTGGGATTACAGGCATGCACTACCACACCCAGCTAATTTTTGTATTTTTTAGTAGAGATGGGATTTCACCAGGTTGGCCAGGCTGGTCTTTAACTCCTGACCTCAGGTGATCCACCTGCCTCAGCCTCCCAAAGTGCTGGGATTTCAGGCGTGAGCCACTCCACCCGGTCCCTACTCTCTCTCTTTTTTTTTTCCCTCCTCTCTTTTTAATTGTGATGTTTTAATTTACAGTGTAAGAGAGAAATGCATCTCTTAGGGTAATTGTAAACATACTTAACGTTTTGTCACTTATGGAACATCAGAAGGGTTTTTTTTCTACAATCAAGAATCATTTAGAAAATGACAATATTAAGTTCCTTGGAGCATTCTCGGTGCTACAAATCAACTTCCTTCCCCCTTTTTTTCTCTCCTGGAGTAGTCTACTTGCTTAACTACAGTAATTTAAAAGAAAGGCAGTTTACTTATCACTGACATTCTGGTTTCTCCTTTTTTTTTTTTTTTTGAGACGGAGTTTCACTCCTGTTACCAAGGCTGCAGTACAATGGCGCTATCTCAGCTCACCGCAACCTCGACCTCCTGGGTTCAAGCAATTCTCCTGCCTCAGCCTCCTGAGTAGCTGGGACTACAAGCATGTGCCACTGTGCCCAGCTAATTTTTGTATTTTTAGTAGAGACAGGGTTTCACCATGTTGACCAGGATGGTCTCGATCTCTTGACCTTGTGATCCACCCACCTCGGCGTCCCAAAGTGCTGAGATTGTAGGTGTGGGCCACTGTGACCCGCCTGGTTGCTCCTTTTAGGGGGGCTGATCACGCAGGCAAAGTGGCAGCATAGCTGTTCAGATATTCCAGTTGAGTTTTGGATCCACCCTTAAGAAGCACGAGAAATGAAGATAAGGGACTCCAGAGGTGATTTCTCTGGGTTACTGGCTGGAAGATTCAGGACAGCTAGTTTCTTTCATGGAGGCTGGTGGCCCAGGTTTACAGCTATGCAGGAAAGGGCGCTGTGCAGCCCTGGGTTACCTCAGCTCAATTCCCTAATCTACCTTTTCATTTCATTTCCCTACCCTCATCCCTAAAGCATTAATGATATAATAGTGAAAAGTTGCTAACATGCTAAGGGCTGCAGTGATGGATGTATTCCTTACTTAGGAGTCTTACTCTGATTGCATTTGTATGAAAATTATGGAGAGAGTAGAATCATGATTGTCATGATTGTTAATGTCAATAAAAAGTGGTATTGGGTTAAAAAAAAACAAAACACTACATTGAAAGTAGCAATAACTGGATTCTGCTGTCTTCTTCCAACCTTGAAAAAGACATATAACTTCTCTGCATGTCTCTTCTCTGAACCTGGGGAAATGTGTGTTTCCTGTGGCTGTTGTACAGATGAGGTAACTTATGTGAAGTGTTCTGAACTCCTTAAGGAACAATGTCAAAGCAATGAAATGCAGTACCATTATTACAGTAAAGATGGTGAGGAGGAGGAGAAGACAGATCTACATTTTCTTCCTTAATTTTGTAATCTTTCCAGATGCCGGTAGGTCCTTCTGAATCCATTCCCTGTTCCTTAGGTTGCACTGGTGGGGGATTCCATGCCAGGGGCAGAAAGGATGCTCTCTACCCTCTGAAACCATTCATCAGGAAGGCCTTGGTTGAGATGTGCTAGGAGAGCACAGTATCTGCAAATAGAAGGCACCTGTCTCCCTTCTGCAGTCTGAGGAGAGGCTGCCATGGACAATGTGCTTCATGGCTTGTCTACTCCTCTTTCACAGACCCTACAGCTTGGGGCCTGGGCTCCTCTGACCACCCTCACTGACAAAGGAAAGTGAGTCCAGAGAAGTTGATGCTTCCTACCTGTTGGAGCGGCCCAGCAGTATAAGCGTGTTTTTACTGTCCCATCCACCATGTCCTTCAGTGCCACCATTCTCTTCTCCCCTCCTAGTGGCAGCGAGGCCAGATGCCGCTGCTGCACCTGTAGGAGTGAGACTAGTGGGGGCAACGCAGGCTCCGAGGGCGGGAATCCTCCTCCTAGCACCCCCATCACAGTGACTGGACATGGCCTGGCTGTTCAGAGCTCGGAGCAACTCCTGCATATTATCTACCAGCGGGTGGATAAGGCAGTGGGTTTGGCTGAAGCCGCTCTGGGTCTTGCCAGGGCCAACAATGAGTTGTTAAAACGTCTCCAGGAGGAAGTGGGCGAGCTAAGGCAAGGGACAGTGTCCACCCCTGATGAAGATGGGGAAAGCCGGGCACATAGTTCCCCACCTGAGGAGCCTGGGCCTCTCAAGGAGAGTCCCGGGGAAGCCTTCAAGGCTCTGTCTGCCGTGGAAGAGGAGTGTGACAGCGTGGGCAGTGGCGTGCAGGTGGTGATTGAGGAGCTGCGGCAGCTGGGAGCAGCTTCGGTAGGGCCTGGGCCTTTGGACTTCCCAGCAACTCAGAAGGACATGCGGCTCCCGGGGTGCACGCTGGCTGCCAGCGAGGGCCCCCCCCTGCTCAATCCTGTGAGTATGGCAGCAGGGGCTGTTGCTCCTAAGTGCTTTTCCTGGCCTTTCACACTTTCTCCTTTCTCTTCTTTTCTTTCCATCTTTAAACCTTTTCTTTCCATTTGTGATAAACCAAGTTTCCATTTCCTTCAGGGATAGTCAGCTCTCATATTTTCTTCCTGAACCCTCAGCCTCTTTAGCAGAAGGTCATTTTTTGGTGTGTGTATAGTGATGGGGTACCCTTCCCTCTCTCTCAATAGCTCCGCATGGCACCTTCTCCTCCACAGCTGTCTCGGCTGCTCCATGGGCTCTGCCTCTCCCGGCGAGGATGCCTGCCGTGCACAGACGGCTCATTCATATTTTATCGCGGACCCTCTGCTTGCCAAGAGGAATTCAGTACAAAGAGAGATGGGAATGTACAGAGGAGAGAGGCAGAGGTGGAGAGAGGAGGAAGAAGTGAGAAGACAAAGATAAAGATAATAGAAGACAGTTAGAGGGATGGAAAGAGACAAGTAGAAATGAAGGGCTGAGGGAGGAGACAAAGTGAAAAAGGAAGCACAGAAGAAAGGCGAGTTTATGTGGAGACAGAATCTACACCACAGGAGAGAGACTATGAGGTAAGGCGGAAGGAGGTAGAGGAAAGGAAATAAAATGGGAAATGAGAAAAAGAAATGGCCAACTGAGTGCTAACAGTAAGAGAATAACATATAGGGAGAAAGAGGGAAGAAAAGAAGGAAGCAAGCAAACATATTTTGTGAGCAGGAAAAGACACGGATGCACATTGTGCTATTTCAGTTTCTTTACTGCTTAAGGGCCATATGAGCAGAAAAATCCTGGCTGAGTAGAGTAAGAACTGCAGAATGTCACACATGGAAGTATGAAAAGGAGATGGAGCAACTATAGAGATCTTAGAGATAGGAAAATAACAGATGTGATGCCACTTGAGAGACGGTGGGAGATCTATCAGCTCTCCTCCACCTTATTCTCCGTCTGCCCTCTCTTTTTCTCCTCCCCCTACAACAAGGCATAGACACCCAGTAAATAGTAAAGGAGCAGAACACACAGGGTAGATTGGAGGGATGAAAATCCCAGCCCATCTGCTGGATCTGAGAAATGAATACATAAACCCCCTTCTCTCGCTCCAGTGTAACACAGCAACTGGTCATTGCTCTCCTGAAGGCACAGCCATATGGGTAATGGCCACTGCTGCTCACCCCAGTCTGTGGCTGGTCAGGACTCTCAGTGATTCCAGCCCAAGGAAGGAGGACCTGGAAGGTGGGAGGCAGGAGGGTACCAGGCCAGGCATTGCCCTGAGCTGTGGGTTCTTTGAGGCTTCCAAACCGACAGGATGGAATTAGATTTCACAGTGCAGAAAGCAGCTCACAGGTCTATAAATCTCAGTCTCCTCCCCCGCTTCTTTCTCTGTGTGTGTTTGTGTGTGTGTATGTGTGTGTGTGTGTCCCCACTTTCACTGTTTTGTTTTCTTGACTGCAGAAATCCCCCCTCCTTTCTTCCTCTCTTTCCCTTGCTCCCTCCTTCCTTTCCCGGCTCTGTATGTCCTTGAGTGAGGGCACAGGCAATCAGGTAGATGTCAGGGGCTGTGACAGTCAAATGTGGCCAGGGTAGGATCAAGGTGAAGGCATGGGCTGACCCTGGGAATGGAGGGTAGGTGAGGGGAGCTGTCGCTGCCAGTCTCTCTAGGGATTTCTGACCTAATATATTCCTCATTTGCTCATTTTTCTTTTATGTCTCTTTATTGTTATTACTGTTTTAGTTTTTTACTCCTTCTCTTGCTTGATTTCTTTCTTGTCATCATTTCTTCTCTCAACCCTTTCAGACAAAACACTTACCCATCTACATTTCTTATATCCAAGAGCAATCCATAAAAGACTATTCACAAACAGTGTCAGAAACACGCTTTTTCCTTGTGAGCAGCCCTACAGTAACAACCCAACACAAGAGACCTTGTACACACAAGTATTTGCCCAACACTCATAGGAGTCCCAGAGAAACAAGCCATTGACCATTAAAGACTGTGTTAGAGTCCCCGCTTCTTTCTACTTTCTGTTCAATATCCTTAGCCAAAGAATGATGGTTAAGCAGGTTCCCCTAAGCCTACCTGGCTAATAGGCTATTCTTTTTTATGTTCTTAGCTGGTGGATGATTATGTGGCCTCTGAGGGTGCAGTACAGCGAGTGCTGGTCCCTGCTTATGCCAAGCAACTCTCACCAGCTGCACAACTGGCAATCCAGCGGGCAACCTCAGAGACAGGACCAGAAAATGGAACCAAGCTGCCACCACCTCACCCTGAGGACATGCTCAATTCCGCTGCTGCGCTGGACAGTGCCTTGGAAGAGTCAGGCCCTGGGAGCACTGGGGAGCTGAGACACTCTCTAGGGCTAACCGTTTCCCCATGCAGGACCAGAAGAAGTGGGCAGAAGAACTCCAGGCGCAAGCGGGATCTGGTACTTTCTGTGAGTGAGCTCAATTTCTATAAATTTTTCTTCAGTCTGGAGAGATAAGTGAAGAATGAAGGGTGGGTTGATTTTAGGCCTCCCATATTGAATGAATGCTATACTGAATCCTACCGGAGTGGGAGGGACAAGGAGAGAGGTTATTCCGTAACACCAGGGATTGGAAGTCCCCTGCTAAATATCAAACTTTTAGGCTTTTCTAGATAATGTGATATCTTCCTTTATATCATATCTCCCGATGTTTTTTCTTTCTTTCTTTTTCTTTTTTTTTTTTTTTCTTGAGATAAAGTCTCGCTTTGTCTCCCAGGCTGGAGTGCAATGGCACAATCTCGGCTCACTGCAACCTCTGCCTCCCAGGTTCAAGCAATTCTCCTCCCTCAGCCTCCTGAGTAGCTGGAATTACAGGTGCCTGCCACCAGGCCCAGCTGATTTTTGTATTTTTAGTAGAGACTGGGTTTTACCATGTTGGCCAGACTGGTCTCAAACTCCTGACCTCAGGTGATCCACCCACCTTGGCCTCCCAAAGTAGTGGGATTACAGGCATGAGCCACCGTGCCTGGCCTTCCCAGTGTTCTAATAATCCTGATGAGAAGATCTTTAAGGGATTGAGCAGATTGATCACCAAAGGGTAACTCTGGAAATTGCCTGCAAATTAAGCTAGTGTGCAGAGTAAGCGGCAAGTGCCCTTGGGTGGAAAAGCAAGTAAAGCTGTCCTGAGGTAGTCTCAAGCTTCAAAGATGCAGAGTCACTAGACCTTCAGCTCAGTTATAGGATTTGGAGATTCCAGTCATTCTAAGAGCTCTTAGCTAGGAAGGGACTGGCCTGAACAGGTCTGCCTGAAACCTTGTTGGAGTGGCTGGGAGCCAGGAGAACATCCTGCTGAGCTGGGAGTCACCAGCCTGACAGCTGACCAAACCTAGAGAACTTCTAGGGCAGTAGTTCTCAACCTGGAGTGATTTTGCCCCCAAGGGACATTTGGAAACATCTGGAGATATTTGTGGTTATTACAACCGGTGGGTGGGTAGGGGCAGGGGAAGGAGAATGCTACTGACATCTAGTGGGTGTTCTGCTAAATATCCTACAGTGCACACAACAGCCCCATAACAATTATCCATCTCAAAATGCCAATAGTGAAGAAGCTGAGAAACCTTCTTTAAAGTGACCAACCTTAAAGGGATCAATTCTGTACCCAAAAGCTTTTTTTTTTCTTTCTTTCTTTCTTGAGATAGGGTCTCACTCCCATTGCCCAGGCTGGAATGTAGTGGTGTGATCAAGGCTCACTGCAGCTTCAACTTCCCAGGCTCAAGTGATCTCCCATTTCAGCCTCCCGAGTAGCTGGGATTATAGGCATGTACTACCACACCTGGCTAATTTTTTGTATTTTCAGTAGAGACAGAGTTTCACCATGTTGTCCAGGCTGGTCTCACAAAAGCTTCTTTCTGACAACCATGGGATATTGTTATTATTGTTATTTTGAAACAAAGCCTTGCTCGGTTGCCCAGGCTGGAGTACAGTGGCATGATCTCAGCGCACTGCAACCTCTGCCTCCTGGGTTCAATTGATTCTCTTGCCTCAGCCTCCCAAGTAGCTAGGATTATAGGCATGCACTACCACGCCTGGTATTTTAGTAGAGATGGGGTTTCGCCATGTTGGCCAGGCTGGTCATGAACTCCTGAGCTCAGGCATCTACCCACCTTGGCCTTTCGAAGTGTTGGGATTACAGGCGTGAGCCACTGTGCCCGGCTGGAGATATTCTTTCGCCATATAATGTTCTTATTGGCTGAAATGAGTTTATAGTTAGAATTCGCATAAAAGCAAGATTTTTCATCACTTCCATTCTACTTGTGCCTGCTGCCTCCAGAGAGAGGTACAGTTTTGAGGCCAGGCTTCTTCCTTCCCTTAGGAGAGTGGTGGAACTGAGGGCCTACAGGAAGGATAGTAATGCTCACTCACCATCATGCTTGAGAAGGATCTGGAGGACCAGTTAGGGAGTTTTGCTGCCCATCCCAAAGGAAGGTTTAAAATGTTCTTGTGGCAGACTGCGGGTTTAAAGGGGGAGGGACCGTTGTTCCAATCTTTAGCTCTGAGATGGAATCAAAGAGGCACCGCTCCAATTTTCTGGGGCTCTTGAGGATTGCTGCTAGGGATCCTGTAAACCAAAAGGATCAAACCAAAATTCTTAATACCTTGGAATGAGGCAGATCCCAGCCACTCCTTGGGAAAATATTTTTAGCTCATTCAGTAGGTAGGTGAGCCAAAAGCCTTTACAGTCCTCACACTTATTGTCTATAGTATTTTCCCTTTCCACATCAAGCCTGGTTTGATTTTTATCAGCTGATATCTTTCAAGCCACTTGAGTTGGAAACTATGTAACTCCCTTTTTTCCTTTTTTCTTTTTTTTTTTAAACTCTCCCAAATACTTTCTGAAACATTAACTGATTCCTTTGTGATTCCTTAAGTGTGGATTACTAAAAGGTAAAGTAACTATGTTGAATATGCAGCTAGCATAATAATGTCCTTTTTACAGAGTGGAGACCATAGCCAAAAAAAGTTAACAGTACTTTCTTAAGTTGGTATGGTCAATCAGCCATAGAGGTAGAAGGATAAATGGGGGATTTCTGAATATGGAGCTGAAAAATCCTCAGATCAGGATATGAATCTGTCAGTTTGGGACTGGGTAACTTCCACTGACTAAGGGAATTTGGGATGAAAATATAATCAGAAACAACACAGCTAAACTTAATTGAAGGAAATGTAAAACCCTGCATTAGGGCTGGGTAGGGTGGCTCACATCTGTAATCCCAGCACTCTGGGAGGCCAAGGTGGGCAAATCACCTGAGGTCGGGAGTTCGAGACTAGCCTGGCCAACATGGTCAAACTCTCTCTACTAAAAATACAAAAATTAGCTGGGTGTGGTGGCACGTGCCTGTAATCCCAGCGACTTGGGAGGCTAAGGTAAGAGAACCTCTTGGACCTGGGAGGTGGAGGTTGCAGTGAGCCGAGATTGCTGTACTCCAGCCTGGGCAAAAGAGCAAGACTCTGTTTCAATAAATAAATAAATAAATAAATATTTCAGGTGCTATTATGGGCAAAACTGGGAACAGATTTGAAGCATCTAAGGCAAAACTTTTTGACAAGTAGAAATGTTCAATAGTATAAGCTGACTCAAAATGGAGAGCCCATCATTAGATGTGTATAAGCAAAGCAGAGAGACAACCTGTTTAATGATGTGAAAGGGAGATTGGGTAATACAGTCTCCATGGTTCTTTCTGATTCACATTTCTGTTATTTTAGATTTCTGTTTTTTAGACCCTGGTGTATATACTCCTGAGATTTATGGTAACGCATGAGGAGATATATAAAACCACAGACAAACCCAGGGCTTTTTCCTGGGTCATCAACTTTATTAGAAGATTCCAGAAGATGGCTGGGCGTAGTGGCTCACGCCTGTAATCCCAGCACTTTGGGAGGCCGAGGTGGGTGGATCACGCGGTCAAGAGATCGAGAACATCCTGGGCAATACGGTCAAACCCTATCTCCACTAAAAATACAAAAATTAGCTGGGCATAGTGGCGCAAACCTATAGTCACGCTACTTGGGAGGCTGAGGCAGGAGAATTGCTTGAACCCTGGAGGTGGAGGTTGCAGTGAGCCAAGATCGCACTCCACCACACTCCAGCCTGGCAACAGAGTAAGACTGTTTCAAGAAAAAAAAAAAAAGAAGTTTCCAGAAGACATTTTTATATTAAAAGAAATACAGATACCTTCTGAAGAAAAACTTTAAGTGCGCAAGAGTAGGGGACTTCAAGAAATGTTCACTTGGCCAGTGTGGTGGCTCACACCTCTAATCCTAGCACTTTAGGAGGGAGAAGCAAGTGGATCACCTGAGCTCTGGAGTTCAAGACCAGCCTGGCCAACATGGTGAAACCTCATCTCTACAAAAAATTAGCCAGGCATGATGGCGAGTGCCCATAGTTCCAGCTACTTGGGAGGCTGAGGTGGGAGAATTGCATGAACCCAGGAGGCGGAGATTATAGTGAGCTGAGATCGCGCCATTGCACTCCAACCTGGGCAACAGAGTAAGACTCCATCTCAAAAAAACAAAAAAAAAGAAAGGAAAAAGAAATGTTCACTCGCAGTACTCCTGCTGATGTATACCTGCTTTCTCATTGCTATCAGGGGTATGTTCATGGAAATGTTTGAGACCCTCTGCTCTAGTGATCACACTACTCATGAGCGGAAGTAAGGCCAGGGATGATCCTGGAACCTTGACACACATCAAATGAAGGCTCCATTTGAAATAGTACCTTGGATAGGCTCTTGGCTTAGAAAGGGCATCTATAGAAATGGTACCTAGGCTATAGGAAGGATTCAGACAGAGAGTCCCTTAGGGACAATGCCTTTTTACCCTAGGTACCACAGGAGAGTTTTCATAATATCCACTCTTGGCTTGACTGTATTTTCTTTTTTTCCCCCTAGAAACTGGTCCACAATGTGCATAACCACATCACCAATGACAAGAGATTCAATGGGTCTGAAAGGTATGATCCCCTTAAGGAAAAAGAATGAGAAGGTTCTTTGCTAAGGACAGGGAAGTAGAGGGGGATGCTCCAATCCAGCAATGAGACTAAGGCTTTGATCTCGCCATACCTTTTTAGGCTGTGGAGGGATTTGCCACTAAGTTGATTGGTGCTGGGTATTTCTTCTTCTTCTTTTTTTTTTTTTTTTTTGAGACGGAGTTTCATTCTTGTTACCCAGGCTGGAGTGCAATGGCNGCAACCTCCGCCTCCTGGGTTCAGGCAATTCTCCTGCCTCAGCCTCCTGAGTAGCTGGGATTACAGGCATGCGCCACCATGCCCGGTGCTGGGTATTTCTATTTGTCTGGCTCTTACAAAACTGACAGCCTTATTCATTCTCTTCTCTTTGTGGCAGCATCAAGTCCTCTTGGAATATTTCAGTAGTGAAGTTTCTTCTGGAAAAGCTCAAGCAAGAGCTAGTGACCAGTCCCCACAATTACACTGATAAGGAGCTAAAAGGTGAGAAAAACGGGTTTAACTCCTATGCCATCCTTTATCCCCCTCTCCTCCCACTCCCTTTTCTTGGTCAGAGGAGAAGAGGAATAATAGAGATGATTTAGGTGGTTTTGAAAATAGTGGATTTGAAGCATTTTTTTGGTCGTTCTCACCTACAATATATTCATAGAATTATCTCAAATTGCCTGTTTATTTCCCTCTCTGTCTGAAATGAAAATGAGAGAAGGAAAGAGCTAGAACACCATCATGCATTCTGTTTATGCAGGTCTTGAATCTAAGGTGTTATGAGGAGGTGTTATGTTCAGAAGCCAGGCCTGCCCTTTGGTCCCTAAATATTATTTCCCAGGCTTTCTCTTTCCTTGCTCTCTTTTGTTATTTGTAGCTAACGCTGACATATTGTGAAAGCTTCTGCTGAAAAAGTGCTTGTAGGGCCAGCTACTGTAGCTCATTCCTGTAATCCCAGCACTTTGGGAGGCCATGGCAGGAGGATTGCTTGAGCCCAGAAGTTTGAGACTAGCAGGGGCAACATGGTGAAACCCCAGCTTTACCAAAAACAGACAAACAAAAATAACAAAAATTAACTGGGCGTAGTGGCATGTAGTCCTAGTTACTTGGGAGGCTGAGGTGGCAAGATTGCTCATGCCTGCGAGGCAGAGGTTGCAGTGAGCCAGATCATGCCACTGAACTCCAGCCTGGGCAACAAAGCCAAACCTTGTTTCAAAAAAAAAAAGAAAAAATACTTGTAATCATCCATCAGAGTGGCAATAGGGGTAGATTTTTTTTGTTCTTATTTTTAAATTTTTTTTGTTTTGAGATGGAGTCTCACTCTGTCACCTAGGCTGGAGTGCAGTGGCGCGATCTCGGCTCATTACAACCTCTGCCTCTCAAGTTCAAGCAGTTCTCCAGCCTCAGCCTCCTGAGTAGCTGGGATTACACATGTGTACCACCACGCCCGGCTAATTTTTGTGTTTTTAGTAGAGACGGGGTTTCATCATGTTAGGCTGGTCTCGAACTCCTGACCTCATGATCCACCCACCTTGGCCTCCCAAAGTGCTGGGATTACAGGTGTGAGCCACCATGCCAGGAGTTTAAAAAAAATTTTTTTTTTTTTTTTTGAGACGGAGTTTCATTCTTGTTACCCAGGCTGGAGTACAATGGTGCGATCTTGGCTTACCGCAACCTCTGCCTCCTGGGTTCAAGCAATTCTCCTGCCTCAGCCTCCCAAGTAGCTGGGACTACAGGCACGCACCACCATGCCCAGCTAATTTTTGTATTTTTAGTAGAGATGGGGTTTCACCTTGTTGAGCAGGATGGTCTCGATCTCTTGACCTCGTGATCCACCCACCTTGGCCTCCCAAAGTGCTGGGATTATAGGCTTGAGCCACCATGCCCAGCCTTAAAATTTTTTTTAAATAGAGACTGGGTCTCACTATGTTTCCCAGGCTGGTCTCAAACTCCTGCCTCAGCAGGAGGATTCCAACATTCCAAAATGTTGGAATTACAGGTGTGAGCCACCACAGCCAAAAAGGGGTAGGTTTTATTTGGTGGAGGAAGCAGGGAGACACAGAAGCAATCAATTGGAGTTGTCTTTTTCCAGTGGAAGATATTTGGGAGGAGTTAGTATTGGAGATGGAGGTGGGCAAAGAAAGCTAAACCAATTAGCCAGCCGTGGTGATGTGTACCTGTAGGCCCAGCTTCTCAGGAGGCTAAGGCTGGAGGATCACTAAAGCCCAGGAGTAAGAGGCTGCAGTGAGCTATGACCACACCACTGACCTCTAGCCTGGGCGACAGAGCAAGACCTTTTCTCTTAACAAAACCATAAAAAAATAAATAAAAAGAAAGCTAAACCAAAGAGGAGTGAATAGATGCTGATGGCTATGTCAAGAAAGCCCATCATCTATATAGTGATCCCCAACCTCCCATTCAGTAGTGTTAGGGCAGAAAAACAGGCTAAAGACCACTACTCTAGAGGACCCTGCTTCTTGCTTCCTTCCTTCCCTCCCTGCCAGGAGCCTGTGTGGCCTACTTCCTTACTAAAAGGCGTGAGTACCGCAACTCCCTGAACCCCTTTAAAGGCTTGAAGGAAAAAGAGGAGAAGAAACTTCGAAGTCGCCGATATCGGGTAGGTTTCTAGGCCTTTCTTTCAAGATGCTAACCTCTAAACCCTAATGTGCCACAGTGGGAAGGGCTAGAGGACAGGGCATCTGAGAATAGGGTTGAGAGTCAGGAATGTAGAGAGATAAGAAGCCAGTGCTAAGATCTGACTTGGGGACTGGGTTCTCTTAGGCACAGATTTTACATAGCCTTCCACACCAAACCTTTTCCCCAAATCTAATCCATAGAATGTTTATATTCCTAATCTATGTCCCTGGCTCCTACCTTAGCTTTTTGCCAACCGATCCAGTATCATGAGGCATTTTGGACCTGAGGATCAACGTCTGTGGAAGGATGTGACAGAGGAGCTGATGTCAGATGAAGAGGACAGTCTTAACGAGCCAGGTGTGTGGGTGGCCCGCCCTCCCCGTTTCCGGGCCCAGCGCCTCACAGAGCTCTGCTACCATCTGGATGCTAACTCTAAGCATGGCACCAAAGCCAACCGTGTGTATGGGCCCCCCTCAGACAGACTGCCTTCTGCTGAAGCCCAGCTTCTTCCACCAGAACTTTATAATCCTAATTTCCAAGAAGAGGAAGATGAGGGAGGAGATGAGAATGCATCTGTCTCCCCATCTTTTGACCAGCCCCACAAAACCTGCTGTCCTGACTTGAACTCATTCATTGAAATCAAGGTGGAAAAGGATGAATGAAATCTATAGCCAAGAATAACTCTGGCTCCCACCATGCCTCATGTCCCAGAAATAGGTGGCCATGGGGCTTCCCAAAATAATGAGATGCTCTGTGCAGTCTGAGAAAGCAAACTTGCCTCTTTTTTTTTTTTTTTTTTGAGACGGAGTTTCGCTCTTGTTGCCCAGGCTGGAGTGCAATGGCGCGATCTCGGCTCACCGCAACCTCCGCCTCC
>NW_016107485.1:1521535-1523087 GCF_001604975.1 Cebus imitator | reverse complement strand
TTTTTTTTTTTTTTTTTAACAGTCTGTCCTGGAAATGGAAGCAGAAAGCTCTGGTGGGATAAAAACTTATCTAAAAGGGGAGGAACTCCCTCTACTGTGAACAGTAAGCCAGAAAATGCTTATTCCTCAGCATAAACAGTGTCTGGGAGAAGCCTAGGATGAGAAAAGGAGGAGGTTAAGAAACATGAGGCCTTCTTGTCATATGCCCGTCTCTGAGTTGTTTCTGCCCCTACCCAGTTCCACCCAAAGCTCTAAGGAAGCAGCCCAGGTTGTACCTGTTGATTTTCCATGACTGCTGGTCTTGCTCTGCAGTGGAAGCGGAACAGGACCAATCCAGGTTAATACTGCCACCTGGTGGGCAGTTTCAGTCATGAGCTTCAGTCTTCTACACAAGTTCTATCACTATTGGGGAATTGGCATCCTGATATAGTAGCTATTGTTTATTGAATTACATGAGGAAAATTTTACTATTCCTATCTTACAGATGAGGAATTAAGGCTTAAAGAGTCCCTGTGTCTCAGTAGCAGTCTCTCTCCCACTATGTAACCAAGCAAAATACACAGCTTTGTAGCTATTTCTTGGTTCCTGTCAGCCAAGCTGCATTTTGAGGAAAGGGTGCATTTTGGATGGACTGAAAAGCAAAAATGGCTTTATATTTATTTAGTCTTACAACAACAAATATTGATTGCTTTACTAGGTGTCAGGTACTGTGCTAGGTGCCATGGATACATTGTTGATAAGGTTGAATGCTGTTGGGAGATTTTTTAGTCCAGTCAGGAAGCCAGGCAATAGAGTAGGCAATGAAATGAACTGTGATAAGGTGACCATGGTGGAGCGGACTACACTATGGCAACACACAGCAGGGGTAGCTAACCTACTCTTGCAGTCTGGGAAGGCTTCTTCTGAGAGGGTGTAATGTCTAAACTGATACCTAAAAGGGGAAGAGTTAACCAAGAGAAGGGAAGGGGAGGCTAAGACAGTGTTCCAAATAGGGAACAGCAGGTACAAAAGTCCAGAGGCAAAAGAGAGTACAAACAAGGTCCAGTTCTATAGCAGCCCAGATTGGGGAAGGGATAATGCTAGAGGAGAGGCTAGAGAGGGAGAGAGACCTCATAAAACAGAGTACAGACTTCAGCCCAAGGGCAGTGAGAAATCATTGAAAGTGTTTTAGCAGGGAAATAAAACGATTTTGCCTACAAGCAGTCCCCAACTTATGATGGTTCGACTTAGGATTTTTCAATTTTATGATAGTACAAAATGATTCGGTATGCTCCTCTCCTTATGATGCAGTTATATCAGATAAACCCATTTTAAGTTGAAAATATCATAGTTGAAGATGTGCTTCTGCCTTATAGTATTCTAAATTTATAATGGATGGGTTTATCCAGATATAACCCATTGTAAGTAGAAAAGCTTCTGTACTGAAAAATCACTTGACCTCAGGGTCTAAGATGTATTGCAGGGAGCAAGCCGTGGCCAGGAGACTTTTGCATTGCTTTAGGAGAGAAAAGACTTGACATATATAGTGGTGATGAGGGGTGGACAGATTTGG
>NW_016107485.1:1506256-1520513 GCF_001604975.1 Cebus imitator | reverse complement strand
CCTCCTGAGTAGCTGGGACTACAGGCACGCGCCACCATGCCCAGCTAATTTTTTGTAGTTTTAGTGGAGATGGGGTTTCGCCACGTTGACCAGGATGGTCTCGATCTCTTGACCTCGTGATCCACCTGCCTCGGCCTCCCAAAGTGCTGGGATTACAGGCGTGAGCCACCGCGCCCGGCTTTTCTCAACGTTTCTTAAGATTTACTCTCCCATCCTCACCCCAAAGGATCAAAGCTTCCAAATATTACTAGTCGTGTGGATATTTTGGATCTAATTGGAAGGAAGAATCTAGGTTCTCCTTTCCCATCTGAACACAGGAAAGGAGGGAAAACATTACGGTTAATTCTGAAGATGTTACTCACATCAGGTTCTAGATGCAATCTGATAGCTCCCCTCTGTTACTAGTTCTTTGAGTCCTCCCTGCTTCCAGTCTGGTAGGAAACTCTCCTCAGGATCCTAGAAAAGCTATGGTCTTGACCAGGGAAACAGAGAGAGGCTGATTCTCAGGAGAGATGAGGTCAGGGAGACAATGCAGCTAGGACAAAGAAGCCAAATAGTTTGTGCCAAATTAATTTCCCAAAAGATATTAACCTCCTCTCCTTCCACATTCCCTAAGGCTACTCTAAGATTATAAAAGGTGTTCAAAATGTTGAGATGAAAATAATATGCATTACTTGTTTGCATATAATCTTCATACTCATTTAATATCTAAATACCAAGGAGTCATTTCCTTCTCCATTCTACTTATTCCGCCCCTTGTCCCTGATGTTCTAGTCTGGGCAAAATTAGTTGGCTGGTTTTTTTGTTTTGTTTTTTATTTTTAGACGAAATCTCACTCTGTCACCCAGACTGGAGTGCAGTGTCCCGATTTCGGCTCACTGCAACCTCCGCCTCCCGAGTTCAAGTAAGTGATTCTTTTTTGCGGGGGAGCGTGGGGACGGAGTCTCGCTCTAGCGCCGTGGCGGGATCTCGGCTCACTGCAACTTCCGCCTCCCGGGTTCAGGCGATTCTTCTGCCTCAGCCTCTCAAGTAGCTGGGACTACAGGCGTGTACCCCTACGCCTGGCTAATTTTTGTATTTTTAGTAGAGACAGGGTTTCACTATGTTGGTCAGGCTGGTCTTGAACTCCTGACCTCATGATCCGCCCACCTCGGCCTCCCACAGTGCTGGTATTACAGGCGTGAGCCACCACGCCCGGCCACCTCAACAAGGGTTTCTTTACCTTATTCTTGATCCTTCTAAAATAGTTATTAGCCTTTTTTCCATCCTGATCATTTTCACTTGCAATTTCCTCTACATGGCCTTTCTTTGCCTTCTCTCAAGTTAATACTCTGTATCACCAGTTTTCAGTGGACCAACCAACGGGGCAAGGTGTTCGCTAGCCCTAAAACCAGGCCTTGGATCTCCATAGTCATCTGAAACGTTTGCTAAAAATCTCATTTCCAAACACCAGGGGGTGTCTGTCTATCCCTCTAACTATCCTACCCTTAGGTAGAGATTAGTCCTAAACCTTTTCCTCACCCGTTTTCACTGCTTCTGCACTAGATCTCTTTCCCTCCTTCTCAAGGTAGAAATTAGTCCCATTTTCCTCACTCCTTTTCACTGCTTTTACAAACGCAAAATTTCTCCATCACAAAACTTTTTGAGTCCACAAAAGTTTTTTATTGCAGTTTCTCTCTTTGGCTCTCATTCTCTCTGGACAAGCTTGTCTTTTTTTTTTTTTTTAATTTATAAAATATGTTTTTTCATAGAGACAGGGTTTCACCACAAGCATGTCTTTTCCTTTGTCTGCGCACCCTTCGGTCTCTGCATCGTCCACACTCGCCTTTGCTCCCCAGCTCTTCCTTTCGCTACCTGTCTTCCACCTCTGTGGGCTTCGTGGTTGTCTTTCAGGGCAGTCTTTATGTACACGTCTCTGAACCTCTTTATGCATCTGCCTTCTTCTGTCTTCCTCTATATGGCTTTCTCCTTGTCTCACCATTTCTGTGCCAGTCTCTCTCCATCTCTCCCACAGTCCCCAGGCTGGGAACAAAGTCACGGTGCTAGCGCAGAACATGCCTCCGATCGTCCGGTCCTGGACCGCGACGTTCCACCATGCCCCTCCGCGCATTCCAACTGCAGACAAAGAGTCCCCGACCCCTCCCCCCCACACTCTTTCCTGTTCCAATTCTTGAGTGTTGTAGGAGCACCTGCCACAACTGCCCCTGCCCGCCTCTCACGTCCAGTCCGCGGGCCTCCACATCCAGGGCAGTTAGCGCCAGCGCCCCTTCTGCACACACCAACGATCCCTGCGCAGACACCCCCGGCGCTCGCGCACACACAGCGCTCCGCCCTCCCAGGAAAGTAGATCCGGCCAGGCAGACAAAAGTTTGGGACACAAGTTCGGTTTGCGGCGAGCGTGAGAGTGAGGGGGGCGGGGGCCGGGGAGAGTGGGGCAGTTGGGCGAGTCGACGCGTGAACAGATAGACCTGCGGACCGGACAGCCGCGGCCGGAGGCCCTGCCAGCCCCTCTCACCCACAGATGCGTGGGGGGACGCAGCCCCTCCCGCTGGGGGATGCTGTGCGATTCCTGGCGCCGGGCATCCGGGCCGCCAGCTAAGCCCCTGTGCCTCCCCTGTCCCCCTGGGGATCCAGAGTCCGGCTGCACGGAAAGAGAATCGGCCGCAGAGACGCTGCAGGGTGCTGGGCGGGGAAGGGACGAGAGGCCCCAGGCCCGAGGGCATGGAGCGGTTAGGAGAGAAAGCCAGTCGCCTGCTGGAGAAGTTCGGCCGCAGAAAGGGCGAATCTAGCAGGTCTGGGTCCGACGGCACCCCCGGGCCGGGCAAGGGGCGCCTAAGTGGGTTGGGGGGACCTAGGAAGTCAGGGCCCCGAGGAGCTACTGGGGGACCTGGGGATGAGTCGTTGGAGCCGGCCCGGGAGCAAGGTTCCCTGGACGCTGAGCGAAATCAGCGCGGCTCCTTTGAGGCACCGCGCTACGAAGGTTCCTTTCCTGGGGGGCCGCCACCCACCCGGGCCTTGCCTCTACCTCAGTCATTGTCCCCCGATTTTCGGCTGGAGCCCGCGGCCCCGGCCTTAAGCCCCCGCTCCAGCTTTGCCAGTAGCTCGGCCAGCGACGCTAGCAAGCCGTCCAGCCCCCGGGGCAGCCTGCTGCTGGACGGGGCGGGGGCTGGCGGAGCTGGAGGGAGCCGGCCCTGCAGCAATCGCACCAGCGGCATCAGCATGGGCTACGACCAGCGCCACGGGAGCCCCTTGCCCGCGGGGCCGTGCCTTTTTGGCCCACCCGTGGTTGGAGCACCAGCAGGCTATTCTCCCGGAGGAGTCCCGTCCGCCTACCCGGAGCTCCACGCCGCTCTGGACCGATTGTACGCTCAGCGGCCCACGGGGTTCGGCTGCCAGGAAAGCCGCCACTCGTATCCCCCGGCTCTGGGCAGCCCTGGAGCTCTAGCCGGGGCTGGAGTGGGAGCAGCGGGGCCCTTGGAGAGACGAGGGGCGCAACCCGGACGACACTCTGTGACCGGCTACGGGGACTGCGCCGCAGGCGCCCGGTACCAGGACGAGCTTACAGCGTTGCTTCGCCTGACGGTGGGCACTGGTGGACGAGAAGCCGGCGGCGCCCGCGGGGAACCCTCGAGTATTGAGCCGTCGGGTCTCGAGGAGCCGCCAGGTCCTTTCGTTCCGGAGGCCGCCCGGGCCCGGATGCGGGAGCCGGAGACCAGGGAGGACTACTTCGGTGAGTGGGAGAAGTGGTTAGGGACACGAAGGGACCTGTCATCACATTGCGTTCTCCTCTGTCCCGACGGCCCAAAGTGCCGGTGTACCGGGGTTCCCCAGGTCCAAGGTGGAGACACGGGACTACAAAAGAAAGTAGAGGGAGGGATGGGGGCGGCCCCAGAGCACTGACCCCTTCCTGCTGGGTTTCAAATGAGCCAGGGCTCCTTATTTCTGCTAAATTCAACCCTCCTGGAATCTCGTGAGTCCGTTTCTCAAACACTGGAGCCTCGGTTTTTTGCGGCAAGAGACCTCTTAGGGAGGGGACCAAGTGGGGCAGTGAGGGCGCATTCCCCCCCCATCTTTCTTCCCCCTTCACTGCGGTGCCCCTGGAGGTTTGTGCGCGCCGCGCCCCCACCCAGGCCCAGGCTCCGCCCGCAGGAATTCAGAGAATGCGCGGGTGGGGGGGCGGGGCAGGCTGGCCGCGTGCGTGCCGACTCCTGCCCGGCCGCTCCAGGTGCCCGCGGGCGGGGCGGCCGCAGCTGTGTGGCGGAGGGGTGGGGTTCGGGGATGGGGGGGTGCTCCATTGCACTCGCGGAGTAGTGGCGGCTGTCGCGGAAATGGAGGCTGGGAGGCAGGATGGAGCGAGTGCCCTGGAACAGAAATCAGGGACCCAACTGCTGTCCCTCCCCAGTCCTGTTGGCTAGGTGCGTGTGTGGGCATTTAATCAGAGACCCAGTAGTACCAGCCTCTATTTCCCCTATCCTCCGAAGTCATGGCAAAAGCCATGACTACTGGGACACCATTACCTCTGGATGGATAACGATCCTGTGTTACTGCCAGAAATAACCTGGCCTCGAATTCTGGCCATAACCTCTCAGAATTCAGGCTGGAAGTAGCGCTTTACTTCCTGCTACTGTTAAGAAAACCAGGTCGCTGTCTCCCTCCCCTACTCTGTTCATGAAGTGTTGATTGAGTATATGTCTTAGCTATGAAGAACATTAGGGTCTTGAAAGATCTTTTAGCCAAAATTCACAGGCAGTACTACACACAAAAAAAACTTCTAATCTGATTGTGATTAGAAAAAGTGGCAGGCTTACCCCCTAAGGGCTGTGGGCCTCTTTCACTTTTCCAAGCGTCTCTTCTCACCACCCATGCCCCCACTCCTGGACCCCATGCTGTAGAACTCTGTGGCTAGAAAAGTGAATAGGGAGAGGAACACGGCCAGAAGGGATGGTTGGGTAGGAGGTTCAGAGGTAGCAGAGCTACAGGCTACAAGGGCGCTGCATAGTTCTACCCCCAACCTCCACCCCCATTCTCTTCCCCACCTCCAAATCCACCCTGAGAAGAAAGTCCAGAGGAGAAGATGCTAAACCACTTTGATCAGGGAAGACTGAATGTTGGGCCCCATTTAGCCGTTTTGAGGCCCAGGAGAGGTGGCTAGTAAAGAAGTATTTTTGGCTGAACCATTAGAGCCAAAAGGAAGAAAGGAACTCAAAAAGTGCAATAAAATGGCAGGAAGAACCTAGGTGTAGATATGCTGGGTTAGAGGAGGGGAACCTGAATTGCCTCAGCAGCTTCGTTTTGTCTTCCCATAATGTCCAAGGCTTCCCAAAGAATGGCTCTGACAGGACCCCCTGGCATGGCAATCTAGGGCATATCTTCACTTCCATGAGGAAGCCACATTTTGAATTCAGAGATGGAGGATCCTTCTCCCTGGGGGTCAGGTTGCCTCCTTTGACAGAACCCCAACATACCCCTTGTGTCCCCCAGCCCCAGCTTGACTGTACCCTCCTTTTCCTGCCCCTAGTAGGGGCCCTCTTCCTTGGCTTCAGCCTTGCCCAGCTGCCAGAGGGTGGGAGCAGGACAGGCCTGGGCCCATCAGTTGCTGCAGCTGCTGCACAGGCTCCCAAGCCCCTGGGCAAAGACTGGGATGGGCCCCAACAGGCAGGGAGTGTGGCAGCCTGCCGAGGGGGAGAGGTGGGGCTGGCCCGTTGGGATCTGCTCCCCAAAGACAGGCCCTAGCCCTCACTCATGGACCTGGAATTGGGGAGTGGAGGGAGGGAAGAACACACCCAGGAAAGGCGAGTGCCAGAGCCAGGTATAAGTATCTTAGCGGGGGATTTTGGGGAAGCGCAAGCAGTTCAGTTCTGTGCTCCTCCCATGATAGAAGGTGGCTGGGAGGTATCAGGGGCTTTGCCACTCTCCCCCTTTTCCTGTGCAACACTGGTTCCTGGAACACACCCTGCATTCTCAGTAGCCACCTCCCCACAGGAGTCATGCTCACATGGTTCCCCTCTGCACAGAGCCCGCTGCTGAGCCAGGTCCTTTGCTCCATCCTTGGAAGTCTGCAGCAGAGAGAAATCATTCTGTAACTGAACAGCAGCTTGTCTGACTGATGGGAAAAACTGAAGTCCCAGAGAGGCTTTTTGGGCCTAGCCTTCTTTCTTTAGAAAGTTTTTTCAAGTCTGCTGTGGACCCGCATTTCTGACCATTCGTCCCACACACTGCAGCAGAGATCATACCTTGCCTGTGTGGTCTTGTCTCCCCAATAGAAACTAAGCATTTAAATGCCAGGGACCATATCTTCGACTTTCTCCAGGTTTCCTCAGGTAGTGGTGCTGTATCTGTTGAGTAATTAAACAAAAATGGATCTGCTCAGCCAAGATCTTGCTGTATTCCATTACCTGTTATCTTCTCTTCTCAGAAGGGGGCCCATCAAAGGGAAATTGTGACCCCTGGCATATCAGGAAAGAATAGTGAGGAAAGCTTGGGAATCCCTGGTTTTGATCTAGGGGAGTACAGTGTGACACTCTTTTCTCTTATCAGGCACCTGTATCAAGTGCAACAAAGGCATCTATGGGCAGAGCAATGCCTGCCAGGCCCTGGACAGCCTCTACCACACCCAGTGCTTTGTCTGCTGCTCTTGTGGTGAGTGTAGCCCCAACACTCAAGCACCCCCCTCCCCTGCCTACATACACACTTACAAGTGCTATGGGTAACGGGGGAGAGCTTGTGCCTCTTCATTTGCTCACAGAGCAGCTGTTGGATCCCCACCAAGTATCTAGAGGTCTGCAGCTGCTCTTTCTCTCTTGCTTCCCTGTCTACGCTCTACCTGGCTCTCTCTGCCCCATGGTGGGTCTCCTTTCTAGAGTCCCTCCTTCCTTCCTCACCTCTGTTTCTCCCTCGTGCCTCCCTGCTTGCCCATCCTGGACTCGCCTGGCCCTCCAGCTTCTTGGTGGGGCTTGGTCTTGGGCAGCCAAGTTGCCTGGGGCGACCGTGAAAGACTGGAATGTAGGGAGGGCGGGGGCAGGCTGGGGGAGTGGGAAGCTGTCGGGGGCGGAGAGGGGGGTTTTCTCTTGGCTGGTCAGAGTTCAGCCACCTCACTAGAGTGCAGGCCACCAGGCCATGCCAAGCTAATGACATCACGCTCCAGGAATGCCTGCCACTGTTAGCTCAGGAGGCCCACTTGGGAAGGGGGGATGCTCCCAGCGGCCTTAACTGCCCCCCCTCACCTCCCTCATTACCTCCTCCCCACTGCTTACCCATTCTGATTCCTTTGCTAAACCTTTAATCTCCTATCTGCCTGTCCGACTCCAGCACTCAGCTTTTCTCACTCCCCCAGTTTCTGCCTGGTTTTTAGGCTCATCTCTGTCTATCCTTCTGTTTATAGGGCCTCTTCTAACTATATCTCTTTCCCTGTCTTTCCTCCCCTGTGTCTCATGAGCATCTAAGTCAGCTTTCCTAACCCACTGGACACAGCTGGAGGTGGGGATTTTAATGGGAAGAAGGCAAAGGTGGGAAAATTGCTCATGCTCCACCTGTTCTCACTCCTCCCCCATCCCTGACAATTTAGACACCTGGGAGCAGTTCCTGGGTGTTGGTCACATGGGGAATGGTCCTGCCTTGTCTGCTAGAAGAAGATCCTGTGTTGCCCCTTACCCCAGAGATTCTGGGTCCCTCCAAGCTTAGGGAAGCAGCCTCATACAAACAGGAAAGGGGACCTGCTTTGCTTCCAAACCAAGCACTTTGTCCTCCTGCAGTAACTCCAGTCCTCACCTCCGTGGAGTCTGTCCATGGAAGGAGATAGGGCTCTGAGAGCAGGATATAGACAAAGAGGCTTCTAGGTTGAAGGATCCCAGAGGGCAAGGCCTGTAACAATGTGATTCTCTCTATGCAAATCATATGGCACCTTATTAAGAGCTCCTTTATCATGTATTTCAGCATGTGGTTGGCTTCTCCCAGGTGGCTTCCTATGCACTGGAGAGGAAGGCAGTTTGTTTAGGGGAGGGTTGTTAGGGGAGGGCCCTAGGAAACTGTTGAGGAGGCAGGATCTGGAGGAGCCACAAGCAGAGGAGAGGAGAGGGGAAGTTGGCTGGAATGAAGCCAAAGCAAATTGGAATTGCATCAGATGGAATTTTTGTGTGGGGAAGAAGGATAGACAGCAGTAAGGAGGACAAGCACAAAGTCCAGGTTGAAAAATATTATGCAGCATTGGGGAGCAGGGACTCCAGAGTGGGAGAAGTCTTGCACCTGGGCTATGGGATAGGTTCCAGCCCCTTCTCTGCTGTTTCTAGGACGAACTTTGCGTTGCAAGGCTTTCTACAGTGTCAATGGTTCTGTGTACTGTGAGGAAGATTATCTGGTGAGTAAGGGTCACCTGGACCTGGAATTGGTTTCCATCCTGACCCCCTTCTTGGTGGCCTATTGGAGTTCCACCCATCATCCTCAGTTTGATAACAGCCTCCCTTTGTCTTGTCTTTTACTTTAGTTTTCAGGGTTTCAGGAGGCAGCTGAGAAATGCTGTGTCTGTGGTCACTTGATTTTGGAGAAGGTAAGTAAAGTGCCTGCAGCTGAGAAGTAGAATCAGGGACTAAATGGGTACTGAGAGAAGGTTGAGGGAAGAAGCCTTTCATCCCATTCCTCCCCAGAGCAACTGTTTACAGTGGCTTCCCTCTGCCTTTGGGATCAAGTCTGGGCTCCAAAGCTTGTCGTCCCAGGCTTCTGTGACCTGGCCCCTCCCTAACACTGCAGGCACAGCCAGGCCTTCCAGCCTGAGCTAGGAGTGTGGGGTCTTGCATCTTTTTTTTTTTTTTTGAGACAGCATCTCACTCCGACACAGTGGCATGATCTCAACTCACTGCAACTTCCACCTCCCAGGTTCAAGCGATTCTAGTTCCTCAGCTTCCCGAGTAGCTAGGACTACAGGCACGCGCCACCATGCCTGGTTAATTTTTGCATATTTAGTAGAGATGGAGTTTTGCCACGTTGGCCAAGCTGATCTCGAATTCCTGGCCTCAAGTGATCCTCCTGTTTCAGCCTCCCAGAGTGCTAGATTACAGGTATCAGCCACTGTGCCTGGCCTGGGGTCCTGAGTCTTCATCCCCTTTCTGCTACTGGTTAGAATCACTTGAGACTTAGTTTTCTTTTCTGCAGAAAAAGAGAGATTGGATTAAATCAGCGATTCTCAGTCATGGTAGCCTAGCATATCAGCTGGGAAGAACTAAAAAAAAATACAGTGTTTGGATCCCATCACCAGAGATTGTGATAATAGGTCTGGAGAAGGGCCAAAGCATTGATGTTTTTTAAAAGCTCCCTAGGTGATCCTGATAGGCAGCCAGGGTTAAAAACTACTGGACTGAATGTTCTCTCAGGCATTTTTCAGGGTTTCTGCCTCCATTTTAAAACTTCTTACTTCCCCCACATTACATAGCATTGTTCTAGGAGGATAACAGGGGTTTGGTGAGGTTAATGGGATAGTAAGGAGCACAGTGGGCAGCTGGAGAGCTGGGACTGGAGGGAGACTGATTCTCTTGCTACCCCATGAGCCAGATCCTACAGGCAATGGGGAAGTCCTATCACCCAGGCTGTTTCCGATGCATTGTTTGCAACAAGTGCCTGGATGGCATCCCCTTCACAGTGGACTTCTCCAACCAAGTGTACTGTGTCACCGACTACCACAAGTGAGTCCACCCCTTGGGATGCAGTGTGGAACTGGGTCCAGGGCTCCCCCAACCTGAGCTCATCTCTGCCCTCTCTCTTTCAGAAATTATGCTCCTAAGTGTGCAGCCTGTGGCCAACCCATCCTCCCCTCTGAGGTCAGTTTGTCTGGGTTCTCCTTCAGGACAGCCAGTGCCACTGTCTCTGGGGAGGGAATAGGGACGTGCTGCCCAGCCTCCCGCCGGAAGTGATAGTGCCGAGGAATGTACTCTGAAGATTCCCGTGTGACTCTGCCTCTTGGGGTCACCACCCTGACCCTAACATCCGGGCCTGGACATGTCTGAAAGCCAAATTGGGCCCAGGCTCCATATCGTCTGTCTCAGTCCAGAGGAGGAGACTTTCTCTGAGGTTGAGGTCTCCAGACTGTAGATGTAGGGGCTGGAAAAAGGTGGGAAGAATCCTCAATACTGGCAGGAGGGGGTTGGAAATGATTTAAGCTGTGTGTACAGGATGTGCCTATGGAGAGAAGCCAAAGCCGGTGAGGACCATATATTGTTGGATCCCCTTGTTCCCAGCCTAGCCTACTTTATTTATGCCTCCTGTCCCTTTCCCTTCCCTTTGCTTCCCCCACAACTGGAAGACTTAGGTAAGGCCAGTACTCTTGCACAGATGGGGGCAGCCCAGTGAAAGAGATGAGGAGAGTTCTGGTGGGATTTGCAGAGGCATTTTTTTTTTTTTTTAACCCCGCCCGCCCCTTGCAGAGGCATCTTAAAGCTACAGGTGATTGCAGAGAGGCTCTAGGACATTTGTGTGATCCCATGGGGTGGGAGGGGCTGTATATGGGGGAAGGGTAGAGGTGAGGCAACATGCTGCTCTCATCCCCATGGGAATCTGCATGTTTCAGGGCTGTGAGGACATCGTGAGGGTGATATCCATGGACCGGGATTATCACTTTGAGTGCTACCACTGTGAGGTGAGTGTTGGGGTTCAGAAGTGCTGGAGGGGAAGTGGAATTGGGGAGAGGGGAGGAGTCAAGTCCTACAACAACCAGATATCTTGGGAAGAGGTGGAGGGCATGGGAAACCAGAGAGGTACCGTGACCTATCTTCAGTCTCTTTCTTGTCCTCCAGCCACTCTCTCTGGTCCCAGTTGCTTAGTCCTTTCTGAATCTGAATCTTACTCTCCCAGAGCCAGGACTTTCTAAGGCTAGGGTCTCTGGTTAAACTGCTGTAAAGACAGGCTTGTGTCAATATTTCTGCTGCAGCAGCGACACCTGGTGTCCAGCTGAGGTATCAATATTTTCTCAGATTGCTCTTCCATCCCTTCCGACCTTCCCTCCCTAATCATTTCTTCCAGTTACTAGGAGTCAGGTGTTGAGCAGGGCAGACTCCTAAGATGCCCTCAGTGTCCAAGGCGCCTGGGCTGAGGTGAATTAGGTACCTTCTTCCCTAGGACTGCCGGATGCAGCTGAGTGATGAGGAAGGCTGCTGCTGTTTCCCTCTGGATGGGCACTTGCTCTGCCATGGCTGCCACATGCAGCGGCTCAATGCCCGACAGCCCCCTGCCAACTATATCTGAGCTTCAGTCACTGCTGCTGCCGTCACCACCGCTGACAAACTGCTCTGGCCAGTGGGCCCCTCTGAGGCCAGCCAAGGCAAATAATGCACTCTACAGGCCTGGCAGAAGAGTCCTCTGGGGAGGACCCCAAGGCCAGAGACCCAAAGATCATGACATTCCAAATGGATTGTGGAGGAGAAACTTTATATTTACCAGGGTGGGGGTGACTGGCCTTTTTTCCATGTGTGCAGCCTGAACTTAGGTACACACAGGAGGGTTCCAGTACTTTCTCAACATCTGATTCTGTATCTTCAGTATATATATATATATATATATATATATATATTGTTTGTTTGTTTGTTTTAGAGATGGGATCTCACCATGTTGCCAGGGCTAGTCTTGAATTCCTGGGCTCAAGCGATCCTCCCACCTTGGCCTTCCAAAGTGCTGGGATTACAGGTGTCAGCCACTGTGTCTGGCCTAGTATGTGATTGTTTATGAATCATGCAATGTTCTGGTCCCAGATTCCAAGAGTAGAGGACCTAGCTTTAAATCAACTAGTTTCAATGAAACTGACTAGAAACAAATCAAACTGTATTGCTCCCTTCAGCCCCCCAAACCCCAGAGTTTTGGGGTTGTGGTTGATGCAGTGTGGGACCCCTCTGAGAGGTGGCAATTCTAGGGTGGTGAGGTCCTGCTAGGCAACCAAATTTAAGCTCCTCACTTTTTTGTGACACATGGTGTCAGATAGGGTGTCTTCCAGGTACTTACCACCATAAGCACCTGTATCTGGGTAAAGAGGTAGAAACTCTGAACCTCATTAACGAGTTATTTCTTGGCCTTCTTCTAAGGACTAGGAGAGCTCCTCATCTATCTGCTGAGAATGGGGACCAGCTCTGAGTGGGCTTGCTGCCTGTATTCCTTGTTTCTCAGGGACTCACGTGGGTCTGGGGAGGCTAGGTGAGTGCTTGTACTTGGTTGCTCTTCTCCTTGGCTGGGGGAGGTAATGGGTGTGTTCATGCACACACACACACACACACACACTCACACTCTTACTCTCTTCTCAGGTCACTCTTATACTTAGTTTCCTAGTAGTAGCTCACCTGCCACCTCTCAGAGTGGCCCCAGCTTGTGTCCATCACAATCCCAAAACTAGAGTTGGGGGGAACTGGAGGGAGCAAAACACTGGTTTGGTACTAGTCAGTTTGCCTGAAATTAGTTCACCTAAAGCTAGATCTCTTAAAACCAATTTACTGAAAACTTGTTTGCTTAAAGTGAATGACTTAATGACTAATTTACCAAAAGCTCAATTCCTATTTTGGTGTGTTTGTATCCATTTAGGTGTCCTACTATTTTTTGTCATGCTTTGGGTATTTCAAGGATTTATATCTACTCATCCAAGAGTACTTCCAAGTTATTAGCAGCAACATAAATTTATCAAATTTGCAGCACTTTGTGAATGATGAGATTGCTTCTTACCTTTATGGATGTCTTTTTCTATGTTATCTACTTTTCAAAAACTTTTTTGAAAAGTTTAAAGTTTCTAGCAATAAATATAATTGGTGCAGACATTTTGTGTATCATTTTTTTTTGTTTCTTAATCCAATATTCCTTTACAAATTAAATGCCTTGAAAAATGTAATGGAGTTCAATGTGATTTCGATGCTTTGGTCTAACTTCTACATTCCTACTATTAAAATGCCAGTATATCTTAAATAGGCATGAGGCATATTCAGTTGACTTACAATTAAAGGTTATACAGACAACAGTAATAAAAAGTAAAAGGGTGAATCTGCTAAATCCTTTTGAAATGCTGCAGATTTGATAAATATTTATTTTAGACTAATTGGCTTTAGGTGAATTGGTTTTAGGCAAATTAATCTAGCAATCTTTGATCTTTAGTCTTCGTTTTCTGTCACTCAGTGAATTTCATACTGGAAATGATGACTCCTGAGAACAGAAATTCCACATTTGGGGGCTATTCTAAGATGACTATGCCAGCCGACCTGGGAAATACATAGAAGAGACCTGTAAGTGAGAGGGAAAGAGTTCAGATTCATACAATGAGTGCCAGAGGGAGAAATGCACCTTGTTGGAGAGAGAAATGTTCTGAAACTGAATTACTGCTTGTTCAGCTGAGATTGCATCTTCTGAATTATTATTATCAAATAAGTGAATACAAAGACCCTGTGATGGGAAATCCAGATAAGCTTGCTTAACTTTACATCCATCCCATCAGGTTTTGTTTATTTGTTTGCTGGTTTGTTTTTGGAGACAGAGTCTCACTCTGTTGCCAGGGATAGAGTGCAGTGATATGATCTCAGCTCACTGCAACCTCTGCCTCCTAGGTTCAAGTTATTCTCCTGCCTCTGCCTACAGAGTAGCTGGGATTATAGGCAGGCACGACCACACCTGGCTAACTTTTGTATTTTTAGTAGAGAATGGAGTTTCACCATGTTGGCTAGGCTGGTCTCGAACTCCTAACCTCAGGTGATCCGCCTACCTTGGGATTATAGTCATGAGCCACTGAACCCCACATCTTTTTTTTTAAGCGTTGGGAGTCTTGGCCAGATGCAGTGGCTCACACCTGTAATCCTTGTAATCCCAGCACTTTGGGAGGCCAAGGTGGGCAGATCACCTGAGGTCGGAAGATCAAGACCATCTGGGCCAACATGATAAAACCCCATTCTACTGAAAATACAAAAATTAGGTGGGTCCGGTGGTGTGCACCTATAATCCCAGCTACTCAGAAGGCTGAGGCAGGAGAATCACTTGAACCCAGGAGGCAGAAGTTGCAGTGAGCTGAGATCGCGCCACTGCACTCCAGCCTGGCGACAGAGCAATACTCCATCTCAAAAAACAAACAAAACAAAACAAAAAAACAAAGAGCTGGGACTCTCACTCTGTTGTCCAGGCTAGAGTGGAGCATCCCAATTATGGCTCATGGCAACCTTGAACTCCTGCACTGAAATAATCTTCCCACCTCAGCTGGGACTATAGGTGTGCACCGCTATGCTTGGCTAAGTTTTAAAAATTTTTTTTTTTTTTTTTT
>NW_016107485.1:1503197-1506010 GCF_001604975.1 Cebus imitator | reverse complement strand
TTTTTTAGAGACAGCATCTTGCTATGTTGTCCAGGCTGGTCTTGAGTTTTTGGCCTCAAGTGATCTCCCACCTTGGCCTCCTGAGTCACTGGGATTACAAGCATGAGCTGCTGTGCCCAGCTCCTGACCCTTTGTTTCTTACTCTGATTTTGGCCTCTTCTGTTCCTGATCTGACTCATTCCTTTCTAGGTCTGTGCTGATTGGCCTAGCCTGAGGCTCCCCAACACTGTTCTTGCCACCGAGGCTACTTTTTCCTGAGGAAAAATGAATGACAACAGCTGATAAGGGCAGGCCATGACAAAAGGGCAGTCCCAGCCACCCCAACACCATCACTGGCAGGCTTCCAGGTGTACCCTGCATCACAAGAGCGTCCTTTCTTCCTATTTACTGGGATACTAATCCTCCTCAATATTTCTGTTTAGTATTTACAGTTGTCAATGAAAGATTCATGGGATGCTGCCAAGTATATAGCAAAAGGTAGACCTTGTTTGGCCAGCTCGCCACCTGATTTAATCAATAACCACTGGTGCTGAGATGCAGAAATGGGGAAAATGGAGGAATTATGGATCTACTCTGTCTTCTTAGATGACAGTCTCAGGACAAGGGTTAGGCTTTGACTACAGTCTTCAGCTCTTTGCTCTGGCCAGCCCTATTTACCACAGGCCTGAATGGGTTATCAAGAATAAAGCTGGTGGCCAGGTGCAGTGGCTCACATCTGTAATCCCAGCACTTTGAGAGGCTGACGCAGGTAGATCACCTGAGGTCAGGAGTTCAAGACCAGCCTGGTCGACATGGTGAAAACCCATCTCTACTAAAAACACAAAAAATTAGTCAGGCATGGTAGAGGGAGCCTATAATCCCAGCTACTTAGGAGGCTGAGGCAAGAGAATCTCTTGAACCTGGGAGGCAGAAGTTGCAGTGAGCCAAGATTATGCCATTGCACTCCAGCCTGGGCAATAAGCAAAACTCCATCTAAAAAAAAAAAAAAAAAAAAAAAAAAAAAAAAAAAAGCCAGCTGGATGAGAACCTTCAGATTGTGCCTATAAAGAAGGGAATAAAAGAGGAAAAGGATGGCCATGGGCAGGCACTGCAGCTCATGCCTGTAATCCCAGCACTTTGGAAGGCTGAGGTGGGAGGATTGCTTGAGTCCAGGAGTTCAAGACCAGCCTGGGCAACACAGTGGGGCCCTGACTCTGCAATACAGGTGTAGTGTGCATCTGTAGTTCAACTACGCTGGAGGCTGAGATGGGAGCATCACTTGAGCCTAGGAGGTTCATGCTGTACTGAGCCTTGATGGTGCCACTGTACTCCAGCCTGGGCGACAGAGTGAGACCCTGTGGCTTAAGAGAAAAAACAAACCCAGAAAGGAGAGGCATAGGCTGAAATAAGAAGATAGAAGGAACAGGTAAGCTAAGTTTAGTTTTGTGATTTAGAGGCTCCCATGCCCCCAAAGCTGGTCTGGGGTCATTCAGAGCTCTTATGGTGAAGTTCTATGACAAGAGTCTAACCAATCTCAGTCTTCTCTGCCCTGTCCTACTTTAGAGTGAGGAAGACCTAAGAATGGGTCTCTTGCTTCTATAGGGCCTTTGGAATATCCACACTTGGCACCAGTTGTGAAGGCCTGAAGTTTTACTTTGCAAACATGCAAATCTTTACTGGGATGTATAGATTAGACCAGAATAACTGTGATGATAGGAGAGCCATCAGAGACAAATTCTGTTTACTGTGGGTGTCATTTCACCTACACTTGACCTTACATGAAAGGATAGTGCTAATCCACGTGAAGGGAACCAGGGTACCTCTAAGCAGGGAGTGATGGTAAAAGATACTAGTCAGGCCTAGAAGGTTCAAGCCAAGTGGGATGTGATTTTAGAGATAACCCAGTCATTTCATTTTACTAAATGAAGAAATAGAAACTGAGTGATGATGTGATTTTCCCAAAGTCACACAGCTGGATAATGACTTTCCAACTTTTGAAGACTGATAAAGGGCTATTTACCTTCCTCCCTCCCACGCCCTTTCATAGGGATTCCCACAGCACAAGTAAACTATAAAGGTTTACTTATTGTAAACAAGATAAGCACTTCATTATGATAGAGAATTAAGGAAACTTTTAGTGGGAAAGCCAGGGAACACAAGCAGCAATAATGAAAACTTCTGGTTCTTACTGATGCTTTTTTTGTTCATTAGGACTAGCAGTAGCCAAAGTACCTTTAAAAGCTAGGAGAAACAGGCTGGACGCAGTGACTCACGCCTGTAACCTCGGCACTTTGGAGGCCAAGGTGGGTGGATCATTTGAGGTCAGGAGTTCAAGACCAGCCTGGCCAACATGGTGAAACCCCTATCTCTAATAAAAACATGAAAATTAGCTGGGTGTGGTGGCTTGCACCTGTAGTCCCAGCTACTCAGGAGGCTGAGGCATGAAAATCGCTTGAGTCCAGGAGATGGAGGTTGCAGTGAGCTGAGATCACACCACCTCACTCCAGCCTAGGAGACAGAGTGAGACTCTGGCTAAAATAAAATAAAGCACATTAGGAGAAGCAAAGGAAGTACAATGATGAAAGAAAGAGAGTCCCTGTCCTTGAGGAGGTCACAGTCTAGCCAGGGAGATAAATGTACGCATAAAATGACTTGAAAAGATTGCAAGCAACATGTCAACAATTGCAAAGTAATTGATTATTAGAAAAAAAAGGCCGGGCATGGTGGCTTATGCTTGTAATCTCAGCACTTTGGGAGGTTGAGATGGGAGGATTGCTTGAAGCCAGCCTGATCAACATAGCAAGACCCCATCTCTATTTAAAATTTTTTTTTTT
>NW_016107485.1:1496359-1502942 GCF_001604975.1 Cebus imitator | reverse complement strand
GTGATCCACCCGCCTCGGCCTCCCAAAGTGCTGGGATTACAGGCTTGAGCCACCGCGCCCGGCCACTATTTAAAATTTTTTAAAAGGCTGGGCATGGTGGCTCATGCCTGTAATGTCAGCGCTTTAGAAGGCTGAGGCAGGCAGATCACTTGAGGTCAAGAGTTTGAGACCAGCCTGGCCGATATGGTGAAATCCTGTCTCTACTAAAAACCAAAAATTAGCTGGTTGTGGTGGTGTGAGCTTGTAATCCCAGCTACTCAGAGGCTGAGGCAGGAGAATTGCTTGAACCCAGGAGGCTGAGATTGCAGTGAGCTGAGAGCTTGCCACTGCACTCCAGCCTGGACAAAACAGCAAGACTCCATCTCAAAATAAATAATAAAAATAAAAAGGCTTAATACCACAGGGTACAGAGTGATGATAGGTTAGATTGTCCAGCTTAGATTGTAGATCCAAAGGTGGTAGCCAGCAAGCTAAATCCAGCCTTGAAATGCATTGAGTTTGGCCCACTTGGAGTTATTTTAAAAATAATATTAATTAGGGGCTAGGTGTGATGGCTCATGCCTGAAATCCCAGCACTCAGAGGCTTAGGCAGGAGGATGGATTGAGCCCAGGATTTCAAAAACAGCCTGCACAACATAGTGAGACCTTGCCTCTACAAAATAAAAACTAAAACTAAAATAAAATAATATTAATTAGAATCCTAGTTGCAGAAAGGAAAATGCCGGCTAATAAATGTAGAAGTGATAGAATTGAAAAACAACATTTTGTGGAATGTTAATAAAATTATTGATTCTAGCAAAGATTATTTTATTTATTTATTTGAGATGGAGTTTCGCTCTTGTTGCCTAGGTTGGAGTTCAATGGCACCATCTTGGCCCACTGCAACCTCCGCCTCCTGAGTTCAAGTGATTCTCCTGCCTCAGCCTCTCAAGTAGCTGGGATTAGAGGTGCACACTACCACGCCCAACTAATTTTTGTATTTTTAGTAGTGACAGGGTTTCACCATGTTGGCCAGGCTGGTCTTGAACTCCTGACCTCAGGTGATCCAGATCTGGCAAAGATCATTAATTGGTGTCAAAAACAAAACAGGTGAAATGGTTGGTGGACAAGTGGACACTTAGACAGTGCTAAGTAACACCACACAATTTACAGTATGATCACAGCTCACTGCAGCCTTGACCTCCCAGGCTCAAGTGATCCTCCCACCTCAGTCTACCAAGTAGCTGAGACTACAGGCATGTATTACCACACCCAGTTACTTTTTGTACTTCTTGTAGAGACAAGGTTTTGCCATGTTGTCCAGGCTGGTCTCAAACTCCCAGGTTCAAGCCATCCTCCTGCCTTGGCCTTGCAAAGTGTTGGGATTACAGGGATAAGCCACCTCACCTGGCTCAGTTTATAGTCATGAGGCTGTAAATGTAACTATGTTGGTGGGACCAGACTGTTGGAGGGTAACAATGTTGGAGGGACCAGACCATTTCCCAAAGTCAAGTCTTAGCATCACTAATGGTAAACCAGTTCTGGTGTGATGCAGGTATGTAACTCAACCTCATATATATTCTCACTGCTTCCCATTTACAAAAATAAGTAACTTGCAATTTACAGAAAATACTTGGGATAGAGAAACAAACTAACAGACACTAGGAGGAAGCAACAGGGCAAGTCTAGAAGGTGAGGCATTCTGCAGGCAACTGGCCAGTTCTCTTCAGCAAGTCAGTGTGATTTTTTTTTTTTTTTTTTGAGACTGGGTTTCACTCTGTTGCTTCGGGCTGGAATGCAGTGGTGCAACCTTGGCTCACTACAACCTCCACCTTCCAGGTTCAAGTGATTCTCCTGCCTCAGCCTCCCGAATAGCTGGGATTACAGGCACCTGCCACCACACCCAGCTAATTTTTTGTATTTTTAATAGAGATAGGTTTCACCATGTTGGCCAGGCTGGTCTCGATCTCCTGACCTCAGGCGATCTGCCTGCCTTGGCCTCCCAAAGTGCTGGGATTACAGGTGTGAGCCACTGCACCTGGCCCATTTTCTGTTTTTATACAATGCTTGTGTATTGGCCTCTGTAATAATAATAACATGTTACAAATAAAAACTGGTTGCCAACATTTACAACTGAGAGATTTCACATAAAAATCTGGGTATTTTATGTGAATAGCTGGATTTCTAAGTTTTTTTTTTTTTTTTTTTTTTTTTGAATAATCAGATCTGTCACTCCAGGGCTTCCATTCCCACATGGCAGCAATCATTCTATCATGACTCTGGACCCATCATCACTCTTTACCCTAGGGCATTAGGTCC
The DNA here is from genome assembly GCF_001604975.1 of Cebus imitator. NCBI lineage: Eukaryota > Metazoa > Chordata > Mammalia > Primates > Cebidae > Cebus > Cebus imitator. The sequence continues at coordinate 1,500,644 of NW_016107485.1, read as the reverse complement.
AGTTATCCACTGGGACTGAATGATGGCTGCTCCTCTCTTTGGTGTAGTCTTTGCTTAGTTTGTCAGTCTCCACTACTCTGAAGTCTGTGTCCTTCACACATTATTTACCCTCCTGGCTCCTGTAGACTTTTGGGTAAGTAGCCCATGATTTGTATGATTCTGATGGGCTCCCTATCCATAAAACCTTCCATTATTAATCACTTGAAGAAAGCAATAAATTAGTTTTGAAATGCTGCCCAAGAAATGCATCCATTTCAGAATTATCTGTGCCTGGGTTTTTTTATAAGGCAACTCAGTCATGGGAAACCGTGATGGAATAATCTGCTTAGCTACTATGGCTGCATACTGTAAATTAGCTGAGCAAAATTTCTCTTTGATAAATGGAATATAGAAAGTCTACCAAATTGCTAACTTTCTCAAGGTTTTGCTTTTTTTGCCATAACACCTTAATCATAGTAGGTGTTTCAAAATTCACAATGTGTGTTCTTCTCAAGCATGAAGCTCCAAATGTCCTTTAGTTGTTCTATTTCTCCCACTGGTTCTGATATAATTTTTAAAGGACAATATCTCTTTCATATGCAACTCGGTATAAAACAATGTCACCACCAGCTTAAAATCCAGGGAAAGCTGGATGCAGTGGCTCATGCCTGTAGTCCTAGCACTTTGGAAGACTGAGGCTCAAGAACATGGCTTGAGGCCAGAAGTTTGAGACCAGCCCGGCAACATAGCAAGACCGTCTCTAGAAAAAATTGAAAGAAAACTACTGGGGCGTGATGGTGCATGCCTCTAGTCCCAGCCACTTGGGAGGCTGAGAAGGGAGGATCCCTTGAGCCAAGGAGTTTGAGGCTGCAGTAACCCATACACTGCAGCCTGGGTAACTGAGACCCATGCCACCACACTCCAGCCTGGGTGACAGAGTGAGACCCTGTCTCTAAATTAATTAATTAATTAAAATTCAGGGAAATACTTTTATCACTTTGGCACATGCTTTCAAGTTATAGCAGCATACTCAATCATTGTAACAAGAATTGCACACCTTGTGCTTCATGTCTAGCTTTTCAAAATGATACTAGTCTTCCTCTCCTGAATCAATTTCCTTTATGGTCTTGTATTCCTTTAAAAATGGTTTCAATCTGTCCCATTTTTGAGCCAAATTTCTTAGCTTTTCTTTGAGCTCTAAAATTTTCTATCAGGCTTACTTCAGTACTAGTTCACAATAGTGTCTCAAAGTAAAACCAGGCTCATTCCAGTTTGTATAACAGAAGTTTCTGTGAACAGACAGGCAACTCTTGAACCTTCAAGGGCCTAGCTTTGAAATCCCCTTGGAGGTGTTAAGCAATTGAAAAAATGGCACATTATGAACATTTGTTCTGAAATTTTCATTTGATGTCATAGGTTGATTACATATTTTTATCTACTTGTTTACTTCTTAAATCATGTGCCTACAATAGGCATGAAATTTTCTAGCTTAATCATCAATAGTTGTAGCTCTGAATACCTTCATTTTTCCAGTGAACATCCTTGAAAATAAATCTAAAATCTCTCGACTGCATGTAAAATTTTTTATTTCTGAAACTAGTTTCTCAATCCATATAATATCAGAACGTATTCAAATACTTTCAAAGTGATATGGCTTATTTTTCAAGTTTTTCTAAACTATTGGTCAGTTAAATGTGATTCCAGCCAGGCACGGTGGCTCATACCTGTAATCCCAACACTTTAGAAGGCTGAGGCAGGTAGATCACTTGAGCCCTGGAGTTCAAGACCAGACCAGCATGGGCAACATAGCAAGATCCTGTCTGTACTAAAAACAAAAAAGTAACTAGTCATGGTGGCATGTGCCTGGAATTCCAGCCACTTAGGAGGCTGAGGCAGGAGGATCACCTGAGCTTGGGAGGTCAAGGCTGCAGTGAGCTGTGATCACGCCTCTGTGAGACAGAGAGACACCGTGTCTCAAAAAAAAAAGTGATTCAAATTCCAATGCTAAAGGCTGGATGCCATGGTGGCTCACGTCTATAATCCCAGCGTTTTGGTAGGCTGAGGTAGGTAGATCATGAGGTCAGGAGTTCGAGACCAGCCTGGCCAACATGACGAAACCCCGTCTCTATTAAAAATACAAAAAATTAGCCGGGCATGGTGGTGGGCACCTGTAATCCCAGCTACTTGGTAAGCTGAGGCAGGAGAATTGCTTGAACCTGGGAGGTGGAGGTTGCAGTGAGGTGAGATGGCACCACTGCACTCCAGCCTGGGCGACACAGCAAGACTCCATCTCAAAAATAATAATAATAATAATCATCCAATGCTATTTTAATGTCCTAGCTTTGCAACTGGTTATTGAAGCCCATATTTTTAGTGAGAACGTATTCTACTCAAATTTCTATTGGTATCATAAATAGAATACAGTACTAAAAACTCATCTGGAATTTCTCTCTGGAATTTTTGTTTCCTGGCCTGAGTGTGGGAGGGAAAGTGCCTGCAATGTTCTTGCAAATCTCCATTCTCTGCAATTCTTTTTTTTTTTTATTTTTTTTTTTATTTTTTGAGACGGAGTTTCGCTCTTGTTACCCAGGCTGGAGTGCAATGGCGCGATCTTGGCTCACCGCAACCTCCGCCTCCTGGATTCCGGCAATTCTCCTGCCTCAGCCTCCTGAGTAGCTGGGACTACAGGCACGCGCCACCATGCCCAGCTAATTTTTTGTAGTTTTAGTAGAGACGGGGTTTCACCATGTTGACCAGGATGGTCTCGATCTCTTGACCTCGTGATCCACCCGCCTCGGCCTCCCAAAGTGCTGGGATTACAGGCTTGAGCCACCGCGCCCAGCCTCATTCTCTGCAATTCTAAACAATGCAGCAAAGGAATGTCTAAGTCTGAAAAGTTACATAGACTTTTTCTCAGACTCCCATTGACATTTATCACTAAACTAAAAATATACATAAATCTTTTTTAGAAGACTAGGTCAACAGCAATGTCTCCAAGACAGTAGAGTTGGATTGAGGGCAGCAGTTATGTCTAATTTATCTTCCTACCCCTCGACCTCCTACCCTCACGGGAGTCTAGCTCTGGAACACTTGAGTATGTTCTTGGCTTTATCATTAAAGAGCATTTAAGGATTGTATTTTGCGTATGGCATAACAGAAGGTGAGATGAACAACACTAATGAAAGGACAGGCCTATAAAAGCCAAGCATTCCATGGAATAAACAAAACTATGTAAGGAATTTGTACTGTGGGGATGGTCAAAAATTCATTTTTCAACCAACAAGTGCCTCAATGGAACTCAAAACAAACAAGTCAAGCACAAAGACAGGTACCTTGGGGCTGCTAGAAGCACCTCCTTAAATACAAACCCAAACAAATTAAGGTTTTAAGGAAGATTCCATACTTTTCAGCAAGAAAATGACATTAACTTAAAAATGAATTGGGCGGGTATGGTGGCTCACACCTGTAATTGGGAGGCCAAGGTGGGAGGATCACTTGAGCCCAGGAGTTCGAGACCAGCCTGAACAGTATAGTGAGACCCCAACATATTGAGTACATCTTTATTTGATTCTATTTACATAAGATTCTAGAAAGTGCAAACTATTCTGTAGTGACAGAAAACAGAGTCAGTGGTTGAGTAGGGCAGGGAAAGGCTAGAGAAAAGAACTACAAATGGGCACAGGTAAACTTTTAGAGGGTGATACATATGTTTACTATCTTGATCTTGGTGATGGTTTCACACATATATAGTTATATCAAAATATATTGAATCGTACACTTTATTTTTAATTTTTATTTTATTTTTGAGATGGAGTTTCACTCTTGTTGCCCAGGCTGGAGTGCAGTGGCACGATCTCGGCTCACCACAACCTCAGCCTCCTGGGTTCAAGCGATTCTCCCATCTCAGTCTCCTGAGTAGTTGGGATTACAGGCGTGTTCCAGCATGCTTGGCTAATTTTTGTATTTTTAGTAGAGATGGGGTTTCTCCATGTTGGTCAAGCTGGTCTCGAACTCCGGGCCTCAGGTGATCCACTTGCCTTAGCCTCCCAAAGTGCCGGGATTACAGGTATGACCCACCGCACCCAGCCGAATTGCACACTTTAAATATTGTATGCCAAAATACCTCAATGAAGCTGTTTTTTAAAAATCTGTTAAAAAGCCAGGCGCGGTGGCTCACGCCTGTAATCCCAGCACTTTGGGAGGCCGAGGCGGGTGGATCATGAGGTCAAGAGATCGAGACCATCCTGGTCAACATGGTGAAACCCCATCTCTACTAAAAATACAAAAAATTAGCTGGGCATGGTGG
>NW_016107485.1:1487054-1496182 GCF_001604975.1 Cebus imitator | reverse complement strand
GAGAGAGAAGGAGGGAGGGAGAGAGAGAGAGAGGGAGGAGGAGAGAGAGAGAGAGAGAGAGAAAGAGAGAGAGAGAGAGAGAGAAAGTATGAATCAATTCTAGGGCCTTTCTTACCATTCTTTCTTGTTCAAGGACACCAGATGGTGTCTGATTATAAACTTCCTTTTTCAGCACTTTGCTGCATTTTTAACTGCCAGGAGACTACAGGCTTAACTTTCTAGTCTTACGTAGAGCTGGCCTATAAAATCCTTCACTTCAGTTGGTCCTATCTCCTCTTGGACCTAGAATGCAGTTTATACTCTCCTTGTCTCTGCTTCCATTTGCTGGGATGTTTCCTTCATTCTAAATGATCCAAATTTTCTATATCCTTTCAGGCCCAATGAAAGTAAGATTTATTTCATCTATCCTATTCTATCTATTTCTGCAGAAAGAATTCTGTACCTTCTTCAAGTTTCTCTAGTATTTATAATCCAAACTGCTCTTTTGACACCTATTTGCTGCCTTGTATTATTTGCTTTTCATATGCATATGTCTTATCTTTTAGATTATTAACATCTTCAGGGCAAGGACTGGGTCATATTTATCACTGTGTCTCTCCCAAGGCACTTAATAAGTGCGTAATAAGTGTCCATTTAAAACACCTCACTTTTATAGTCTTTCCAACGCGTTTTCTCAGCCATTATCTCATTTGATCATTACATCAACACTATGAGACTGGAGGAGCTAGAAATAAGTTATTTTTTCCTTTTGACAGATAAGGACCCTGAAGCCCAAGGTCACACAACTTGTATAGACAGAGACGGAACAGATAATTGCACAGGAAGTTCTGATCCAATTCAAGTCTTCTTTGCATCATTATCCCCTGTGTCCTCCTACCTAAAGACAGCCTGCTGCATCCTTCACCACCTCATTCCCCAAAGTACTTTAGCCAAAGCTTCGTAGTACCATATTGGGGAACTTGAAAAATCTGGGAGACAAAATTTCAGTAGATTTCCCATCAGCTCTGAGTCACCAAAGCATGCTTGCTATTTTGTTCCAAGTGCTGTTTGCTAGGGACAGTATGCCTGAAATTTAATGTTGCTGTGCTACAGAGTTGAGGAAGCATAAATGATTTTTAAAAGCCTTAGAAAATGACAGCAGTTCAATATTAAACATGAAAGGTGGCAGCTGATGAGCTGACCAAGAATATAGAATTTCTTCACTGGACCACACCATTCCTCTATGTCTATTAGTTGAATTCTGTAGCTGGTACTGAAGGAAAAAGTGAAACTCTCCATCTCTCAGCACATCTAAGAGATTCCTTCCCTACCACCAAGGCTATCACCTTCTCTAATGTAAGAGATGTGATATACTTGCGGTTTACTTAGCATCGCATATTTTCTTTTTTTGTATTTTTTTGTAGAGACTGGGGTCGTCTCGCCATGTGGTCCAGGCTGGTCTTGAACTCCTGGGGTCACGTGATCCTCCTGCCTGGGTCTCCCAAAGTGCTGGAATTACAGGCAGGCGTGACCCACCGTGCCCAGCCTAAATATTTTCTTCATTTTAAATTTTTATTTATGGGCCGGGCGCGGTGGCTCAAGCCTGTAATCCCAGCACTTTGGGAGGCCGAGGCGGGTGGATCACGAGGTCAACAGATCGAGACCATCCTGGTCAACACGGTGAAACCCTGTCTGTACTAAAACTACAAAAAATTAGCTGGGCATGGTGGCGCGTGCCTGTAGTCCCAGCTACTCAGGAGGCTGAGGCAGGAGAATTGCCTGAACCCAGGAGGCGGAGGTGGCGGTGAGCCAAGATCGCGCCATTGCACTCCAGCCTGGGTAACAAGAGCTAAACTCCGTCCCAAAAAAAAAAAAAATTATTTATTTATTTATTTATTTTTTGGGTACCATCTTGATTCACTGAAACTTCTGCCTCCCAAGTTCAAGTGATTCTCCTGCCTCAGCCTCATGAGTAGCTGGGAGTAGTGCCTGTAATGTCGGTTACTAGGAAGGCTGGGGCAGGAGAATCGCTCGGGAGGCGGAGGTTGCAGTGAGCCGAGATCCTGCCATCGCGCTCCAGCCTGAGCAACAAGAGCGAAACTCCGTCTCAAAGAAACCAAAAAAACAAAAACAAACAAGTGAATGAAGAATGAGCGCTAATAGGGAGGGCAGAAGAACCTGGGGTGGGAATTCGAGAGGAAGCTGACCCCGGGGGCTGTGTACAGTGCCTGGCATGGCTGGGCGGGCTGCACCTCAGATCCAGGCCCAGGCGAGGAGACTCGCAGGGCGCGGCGTGGGTGGGAGTTCTGGGAAGGTTCCGAGAGCCATTAGGACAGGTTTAGACCCCTAGAATGGCGACCTAGAACTTAACACTTTGTGCCTCAGTTCTCCCCCTCTGTAAAATGGGTATGATAATGACTCTTGCAGGATCCTTTAAGAACTAAACGAGGCAAGGCAAGCAAAATACTTGGCGTAGTGCCTGGCTCATCATAGTCCCTCAATAAATGTTAGCAGTTACTACCATTTTCTCAGCATCTGCCCTTCACTGAGGAGGTATTAAGGAGAAGGGGCAAAAAAGCCTTTCCGAGGATGGGCACGGTGGCTCACACCTGCAATCCCAGCACTTTAGGGGGCCGAGGCGGGTGGATCACCTGAGGTCAGCAGTTCGAGACTAGCCTGGCCAACATGGTGAAATTGAAACCCCGTATCTACTAAAAAGATAAAAATTAGCCCGGCGTGGTGGCACGTGCCTGTAATCCCAGTTACTCCGGAGGCTGAGGCAGGAGAATCGCTTAGAAGCCGGGAGGCGGAGGTTACAGTGACCCGAGATCGCACCATTGCACTCCAGATGGGCGACAAGAACAAAACTCCGTCTCAAAAAAGCCTTTCTGAGACCGTCCTTTTTTTCAGCCCGGTTTCCACAACCGTTGGGAACCCAGGGCGCGCACCCGGCGAGGGGCGGGGCCTGCCGTTCCCGCCTCGAGTGTGGCCCCGCCTCCACCTCCTTCCGACGCAGCCTGTGGTGCACTTTCGGCGGCTTCCACTTCCCGGGCCTTCCAGCGCGGTCTTTCCGGGCCTCGCTTCCCCCAGCCGCTGCACCCCACCCAAATGAGAGTTTCTGGAGCCCCGGCTCGGGCGGTCTCCCGGGTGTAGACGCTGCTGGTCAGCCCGCCCCAGCCGAGGTTCTCGGCACCGCCTTGAGAGCTTCAGCTGCCCAGGGTGTGCAGGTTTGCTTTAGAGGGTCGGCGGGCGGCGCTGCGGGGAAGAGGAGCTGGGGAGAGTCAATCCGGCCAGGCCCGGGTCTTCGGCCGCGGAGGCCGTCGTCGCCCTTGGGAATCCTTGGCCAACCAGACAGAAGGAAAGTAGGCGCCGGAGAACCCGTTCTGCATTTTGATTCATCTCGGGCCCTGTAAGGGTCATATCTTGTGAAAATACCTGTAAAATCAATTTAACGTTCAGAGCAGCGTGTAAAGACAGCTCTAAGAATTTAAAAGACGCCTGAGTCAGAACATTTAAATGCTTGGGTCCCTGTAGCAGCGTTTTAACACGTCTGAGTGCAGAGGGTGGAGAATCGAGCCTGATTGCTGTTCACGCCCTGTAACCTTTAAGAAGCGTAAAAAAAGGCACCCTAAAAAACGCAAGGGGATACTTCCCCTAGGGAGGGAGGAACAGCTGGCTCTTTGAAATTTGGGGTTGGTCCTCATTTCTGAGAGCGAAATTTGCCTGCAAAACTTTTTATTTGCAGTCATAGGTCAACGATAAACAGAATTGTTAAAACACTGAGCTTAACTAAATAGTGGCTTTTGTTGACAAGTCGATTGTGTTATTAATTCTTAATGTCTCATACAAGGCAGGAATCGTTATCTCAGTTTTGCAGGTGGAAAAAGTTTGGCACAGAAAAAAGCATTTTCCTTAAGTTCACAGAAGCACCGGCCAAACTGCAAATTAAGTCCCAGCATTCTGCCTCCTCGGCTGCGTCCCTCTCTAGACCATGTTAGAAAACAAATGAGTAGTTACTTTGATGTTACTCATAAAACGGCGAGTAAACCAAATGTTCTATAAACATGAAGCGCTAAATCATAATAACCTTCAATGTCTGTTTGGCTTTGGGAGGCTCAGCTGCCCTTTGGAGTTTGATACCTTACAGGGAGGAGGGGCAGAGCAAAAACGTGAAAAATAATGTCAAAGGAAAAATGTTGTCTCCTGAGGCCAAACTGTGCCCATATTTACCGCCCCTCTGGGTTTGTGTCATTCGTTTCAGTGCACTCCATCTTCTGGCAAAACACCCGCAGCTCACATCCCTGCTCCAGCCACCTTACTCTTTGCATTACTCTCTTGCCACTGACCTCACTGTCAATCTTGTCAAGCTCTTTTGTCCAGGTGCTCGCTCTTTACTTAGGCTGTTATATGAAAACCAGTTGTTGTTCAAGTGTGGAATGATTTGTCATTCCTGAAGGATGATTCTAGAGTTAATGATTAAAAAAAACTACCAACAGATCTTAGATGAAAGTTGAAGCACACACAAAAAAACAATTATGGAATTTGATAGCTGAGTTATTTGACTGGGAGAAAAAGTAGACTTTGATCAATTTTTCCCTTTTCCCCAGTCATAACTGGAAAGCTGCAGTTCAGTTTTAACTTTGGCATAATGGTGGTAGTGGTGGAGAATCTTCTTGTTTAGACTTTAGCAAATTGGAAAGCTCTCTTTTTAGGATGCTCCTTTTGAACAGCTTGGAGCAAGTGGAAACACGTACGTTCTTAGAATGTGACATGTTTTGGCATTTGTAAGTCTGTCCACAAAACTTATGTAAGAGCTTGGGTGCCAGGATATGTGATATAGGCCCTTTGTAAAAGTCATCCTTGAGGTTCCTTCCCAGCTTATCGACCACAGAAATTTGAACCTAAGGTAGTTTCCTTGGAGCAGCCATCTATTTATTCATCTTTTTGTTTTCTTTCACTTGGTTCCACAGATTAGAATCCCAAGAAAATCAAATGGCATCCGGGGATTTCTGCTCACCTGGAGAAGGGATGGAAATACTTCAACAAGGTAAGAGTAGCCATTTGCAAAAGGTTTGATGATTTATCCAGAGAGGTCTTATCCAGGTTCTTGCCTTTTTTAGTAAAAAGGATTTATAAGTTTCCCCAATATGGTTTTCCTTACAGAAGCCCATGTTTCTAAGGAAACTAGAATACATGGAGATTCTGGAACACTCTCTTATTGGAAAACAGCTACACTAATTCCTGTTAATGTTGATTCAATATCTGTTAGTGCAGTAGGCTAAAAACTCAAGGTGCACCCATACTGATATTAGCAAGCGTACTATAAAGATAAGGGTAGCCAGAAAATTCCTTGAAGGCTTCCTTCCCACCTGTTTCTTAAATATTCTCATATCTTAGTCTCCAAAATTTCAGATCTTTCTATATCTTGGGTTCTTTCCATATCTCAAATCCTTTCTATATCTTGAATCTTTTAAGAGCTTGCATTTTTCTGTATCTTGACTATTTCCATATTGGATGATTCAGTACCTTAGGGAAAAAGAGAGATTTCTTATTTCTCAAAAAGACTTTGGTTATGATGTTCCAAAGAACGAAAATTTGAGTGTTTTGGTAAGTAGAGGCAAAAGATCCCAACAGAGAGCATATGGAAAAAGAAATGGCAAGAAAGCTCCTTGAACTTATGGAATAACCAGAGGATCTCAATTTCTTTGTTTGTTTTTGAGATGGAGCTTCGCTCTTGTTGCCCAGACTGGAGTGTAATGGCATGATCTCGGCTCCCTGCAGCCTCTGCCTCCCTGGTTCATGCGATTCTCCTACTTCAGCCTCCCGAGTAGCTGGGATTACAGGCATGTGCCACCATGCCTGGCTAATTTTATATTTTTAGTAGAGACGAGGTTTCTCCATGTTGGTCAGGCTGGTCTCGAACTGCTGACCTCAGGTGATCTGCCTGCCTCAGCCTCTCAAAGTGCTGGGATTACAATTGTGAGCCACTGTACCTGGCTGAGAATCTCAATTTCTTACACTTTTTCTCATGCTTATGCTGTTTTGGATCTACATGGGTTACTCAACTCTACTTACAATTATAACAATTTGGGCCAGCTGTGGTGGCTCACACCTGTAATCCTAGCACTTTGAGAGGCCAGGATGGGAGGTTCACTTGAGCCCAAGAGTTCAAGACCAGCCTGGGCAATGTAGTGAGACCCTGTCTCTACCAAAAAAAAAAAAAAAAAAAAAAATTAGCCAGTCATGGTGGCATGCCTTGTGGTCCCAGCTACTCAGGAGGTGGAAGGATTACTTGATCCAGGGAGGTTAAGGCTGCAGTGAGCTGTGATTTTGCCACAGCAGTCCAGTCTGGGTGACAGAATGAGACCCTATCTCAAAAAGAAAAAAAAAGAAAAATTGGTTAGTTGAATGTTTAACTTACTCTAAGTGTATTCTGTTAGTCTTGTTTATGCTACTAGACATCATATCCAAAGTTGGAACTTTACATGTTTTTTTTTCCCCCTTCTTCAAGAACTCTATTAATTCTGGGTGAATGAAGCATTTTCTGTATTGTGATTCCTACTAATGGTCTCTTAATTTTTACCCTATTTGTCTAATATGTACCAACTGCATTTCCATTTCCTAAGATGTTAGTTTATTACTTAATCCTTCTTAACATCCTTGTATATAATATAAATGTTACCTTGAGTATCACCCTAGTTTATTTGTGGATTAAAAAAAAACTCACTAGATTTAGCAGTCTTTCCTATGAGAATTCTAGGGATTTTTTAGAAGTATTAAGTTGTGCTCAATTGTGTTAAGTAAGAGTCTGTACCTTTTTTTTGCTTTTTTGTACCTATGGGGACATGACGTTTAGTGTGCAGCAAACAACTTCCTCCTTGTAACCTGAGTAAAGAGGACCTGTTACAGAACCCATACTTCAGCAAGCTTCTCCTGAGTCTCTCACAGCATGTGGATGAGAGTGGCTTAAGCCTCACCCTAGCAAAGGAGCAGGCTCAGGTAAAGGCTTTGGGAGAAGAGACGATAAGAGGAAGGGAAAGTCCTGAGAGAGAGAGGTTCCTACCTGAGATTTTTTGGATTTCTAGGCATGGAAGGAAGTTCGACTGCATAAGACAACATGGTTGAGGTCTGAGATTTTACATAGAGTCATTCAAGAGTTGCTTGTGGATTACTATGTGAAGATGCAAGATACAAATTTAACTTCTGAGGACAAAAAGGTGAGGCAAAGGGTGGGCATGGTGGCTCATACCTATAATCTCAGCACTTTGGGAGCCCAAGGCAGGCTGAACACTTGAGGTCAGAAGTTTGAGACCAGCCTGGCCAACATGGTGAAACCCCATCTCTACTAAAAATACAAAAATTAGCCAGGTGCAGTGGCACATGCCTGTAATATCAGCTACTCGGGAGGCTGAGGCAGGAGAATCGCTTGAACCCAGGAGGCGGAGGTTGCAGTGAGCCAAGATTGTGCCACTGAACTCCAGCCTGTGTGACAGAGCGAGACTTCATCTCAAAAAAAAGGGAGGCAAAAGAGATGAGGTGGGGGTTGGTTACTAGCTGCAGAAATGACCAGGCCGACCGTGGCTTTGTTTGATGATGTGATCTAGGGGAAGTAGGAGCTTTGAGAAATGGGTTGTCAAAAGAGAAATGGACTGTAGTTATGGGGAAGGAGTGGATGTGTTGTCAGAGTTTGAAATACAAACATTGACAGGAGAAGCCACTCACAGCTGAGTTATCTGAGGGGAGATGACGTATTTGAGGACTTTGAAAATATGTGAAAAACTGGTTCATGAGGTTGGAAGAGGTGGAGTGGGAGAAGTTTTATAGTCACCTTTTTTTTTTTTATTCTCTCTCTCAGTTTCATGAGACCCTTGAACAACGGCTACTTGTAACTGAACTGACTCGGCTCGTAGGTCCTAGCCAGGAGAGGGAGATACCTTCACTGCTAGGGCTGGAGAAGGCAGACCTTCTGGAACTCATGCCACTCTCAGAGGTTGGGGGAAGATATTGGAACCAAATAAATGAAATGGTTTAATTTCTCCCATATCTTTAAAATTGTTTCTGTTAAGCTTTATTGTTTTTGTAAAAATGATACACATTCAGGGTGGTCAGACTCATAAGAAAAACATTACACAGGGGCAAGTAAAAGCTGAAATACTATATCTAGAAGCACAATATCATTATAAACAGCTTAACATAAATGGTATTATACCCTTCATGCTTATATAGAGAGTATAAGGCCGAATGTAGTGACTTCTGCCTGTAATCGTAGCACTTTGGGAGGCTGAGGGTGGGAGGATCACTTGAGTCCAGAAGTTCAAGACCAGCCTGGGCAACAGTGAGACCTCGTCTCTAACAACAAAAAAAAAAGTTAGCTGGGTGTGGTGGTGCACACCTGTAGTCCCAGCTACTCGGGAGGCTGAGGCAGGAGGATCACTTGAGGGTGGGAGGTCAAGGCTGTAGTAAGCTGTGATCATGCCACTATACTCCAGCCTGGGCACATGGGCACTGAGTGAGACCCTATCTCAAAAAAAAAAAAAAAAAAAGAACAGTATTGTCTATTTTCATGTAATATATTAATATATTTTGGATTTCTTTTCAAGTCAATATATAAATAAGATGATACCTTCTATAGCACTCTTAGCAGAATGTTTAGGCACATAGTGCTCAGTGTTGGTATGTCATCAGTTTAAATCACTCCTAGGATTCTACTGTATGGATGTAGCGTAATTTGCTTACCATTACATTAATGGATAGTAAGGTTGTTTCCACATTTTTGCTGTTAGAAACCACATGGAGATGAACATGCTGGTTCATATGTGTCTTTACCTTTGTATGATTATTTCTGTAGTGTTGGTGCTAAAAGTGGGATTCCTGAGTCAGTGCATATTCATAGAATATTGGTACCTAATGCCAAAATGCTATCCAGAAAGGTATTTTCAGGGCTCCTGGATCCCCCATCTTCCCACCAACATGGGGTCTTGATAGTCATTTTATTCTTCACTAATTCGATAGGTGAAAAATGAGTCTCTCGGCTGGGCGCGGTGGCTCAAGCCTGTAATCCCAGCACTTTGGGAGGCCGAGGCGGGTGGATCACGAGGTCAAGAGATCGAGACCATCCTGGTCAACATGGTGAAACCCCGTCTCTACTA
>NW_016107485.1:1468335-1484934 GCF_001604975.1 Cebus imitator | reverse complement strand
AATTGCTTGAACCTCAGAGGCGAAGGTTGCAGTGAGCCGAGATTGCACCACTGCACTCCAGTCTGAGCAACAGAGCAAGACTCTGTCTCAAAAAAAAAAAAGAAAAAAGAATTAAGGTCCAAATTTGGAATCAAAGGTAAGAGCGAAGATAATTTATTTAATAATTATGAGAACCAGACCCTTTTTTAAAGAAAACAAAACAAAACAAAAACAAACTCTCACCCAGGCTGGAGGGCAGTGACACAATCACAGCTCACTGTAGCCTTGACCTTCTGGGCTCAAGTGATCCTCTCACCTCAGTCTCCCAAGTACCTGGGACTACAGGCACATGGTAGGCCTGACTAATATTTTAGAATTGTTTTGTAGAGATGGAGTCTCACTATGTTGCCCAAGCTGGTCTTGAACTCCTGGGCTCAAGCAATCCTCCTGCCTTGTACTTTGGGAGTATCCTAGTACTTTGGGAGTATCCTAGTACTCCCAAAGTACTAGGATTGCAGGCATGAGCCACCACGCCCAGCCCAGAATGGGACCATTTTTAATAGGTTATTATTATTATTATTATTTTTTATAGATGAAGCTTCACCATGTTGGTCAGGCTGATCTTGAACTCCCAATCTCAGATGATCCACCCACCTTGGCCACCAAAGTGCTTGGATTACAGGCGTGAGCCACCATGCCCGGCCTTTAATAGGTTATTAGAAGAAAACCTGTCATAAGGCAGAATTTGTGGGGCTACATATAAGATGGGGGCACTGAAAAGTGGCTTTAGAGGAGCTGTAGCAATTAGGGTTTTTCTATCAGTCCTCTGCCTCTTTGCTCAGATGCTGACAGTGAAACTGTGAAGGCAGCAAAGGTTTGGAAACTCGCAGAGGTCCTGGTGGATCAGCAGCAGCAGTGCCAGGATGCCAAGAGCCAGCAGAAGGAGCAGATGGTGCTGCTGGAGAAGAAGAATGCCACCTACTCCCAGGTTTATCAGGGCATGGGACAGCCCCTTTCCTTTATCCTGACCTCAGGAGTACTTTTGGGGAAGCCAAAGCTTCCTGATCTACCCTCCTTTCTGCTGTCTTTATTTATGCCCTCTTCCTCCTCCATCTTGGGCTCAGGTGCTTCTCCGCTGCCTCACTTTGCTGCAGAGGCTTCTTCAGGAACACCGGCTGAAGACTCAATCTGAGCTAGACCACATCAATGCCCAGTACCTGGAAGTCAAATGCAGTGCTATGATCCTTAAGCTGAGGTGAGCTGTGATACCTGTGGATCTAAGAGATTCTGTCTCACATACCAGCCCTCTATCTCACCTTAATCTCTTTCCTCTCCCTTATCCTGGCACCTTGTGGGTATCTAGTAAATGTCACATAGCAGTATTAGCTTTTGGGTTACCCAGAAGCTTTCAACATTCTTGAGTCTGTTCTTTTACACCCTTCTGAAATAGCACTTTATTGTGAGATCAACTGCTCAGGAAGTCAGAGTGACCTTGTTTATCTTATCAGTGCTTAGTCCATACCTTGACCATCAGCAGGCACTGTGTCCGTTCCCAACCCTGCTCCACTTGACATTTCTTCCTTCCCTCTGTCAGGATGGAGGAGCTGAAGATTTTGTCTGACACTTACACTGGTGAGAAAGTGGAAGTTCATCGTCTGATTAGGTGAGAACACCCAAGAGTCTGGTACGGCTGTTCACAGGTGGTTCTCACATTCCCTAAACTCATTAATTTTAAAATATTCCCATTTTTGTCTGGGCACGGTGGCTCATGCCTGTAATCCCAACACTTTGGGAGGCCGAGGTGGGCGAATTGCTTGAGGTCAGAGTTCGAGACCAGCCTGGCTAATATGGTGAAACCCTGTCTCTACTAAAAAGATACAAAAATTAGGCCGGGCATGGTGGCTCATGCCTGTAATCCCAACACTTTGGGAGGCCGAGGTGGGCGAATTGCTTGAGGTCAGAGTTCGAGACCAGCCTGGCTAATATGGTGAAACCCTGTCTCTACTAAAAAGATACAAAAATTAGGCCGGGCATGGTGGCTCATGCCTGTAATCCCAGCACTTTGGGAGGCTGAAGCGGGCAGATCACAAGGTCAGGAAATCAAGACCATCTTGGCCAACATGGTGAAACTCCGTCTCTACTAAAATACAAAAAATTAGCTGGGTGTGGTGGCGGGCGCCTGTAGTCCCAGCTACTTGGGAGGCTGAGGCAGGGGAATCACTTGAACCCGGGAGGCGGAGGTTGCAGTGAGCCGAGATTGTGCCACTGCACTCTCGCTGGGTGACAGAGCAAGACTCCATTGCCCCCGCCAAAAAAGAATCTTGACATAAAAAATACAAAAATTAGCTGAGCATGGTGGCGCATACCTGTAATCTCAAATACTTGGGAGATTGAGGCAGGAGAATCACTTGAACCCAGGAGGTGGAGGCTGCAGTGAGCCAAGGTTGCACCACTGCACTCCAGCTTGGGCAACAGATACTCTGTCTCAAAAAAAAAAAAGTTTCCATTTTTGCCTACTACTTTCTGAGGAGCAGCATCCTTATATTGTGCCTTCTCTGCCCGGGCTCTTAGGGACCGTTTAGAGGGAGCCATTCACCTACAGGAGCAGGATATGGAGAAATCAAGACAGGTCCTGAACTCCTATGAGGTCCTTGGGGAGGAGTTCGACAGGCTGGTGAAAGAGTACACCGTACTCAAACAGGCAATTGAGAATAAGCGGTGGGCCCTCCAGGAGTTCAACAAGGCCTACCGTTGAGCTCTGAAAGGGCCAGGAAGCATGGCTTCTGCACAGTTGCTGCCTCCTAATCTTCCTGCTAGTAGGACTGACCACCTTCACCTGGGCTGCCTTCACTACAAGGGAATGTGAGAGTGCTTGTGCTTACTTGACACGCTGTAGTCAGTTAGGCACCCTCCCTGTTTCTCCTTTATAATGACTGGGCCTCTTCTGGAAAATCTAGCAAGTAGATTTATATAATTTTTATGCATAGCTTTTTGTCAGTGTCAGCCCTGTATTGTATTTGATTATCTAATGAATAAAGTTATGACATTATATCTTAGGATTTTAGTCATTTTCCTTGGGCAAAGATGGTAAAAGAACATTGACGGCTAAGTGGGTAAGGAAGGGGGAACTGAGTGGATGCAAATAGAGACAGATACATGATGCTTATGCAAAAAGTAAGAGGTAGAATTGCCAGCCTGCCTACATCAAGTCTTAGAGGCTTCATTTTGGGAGAGCAGAGTGGATTAAATTTGGGCTTGCTCTTGGAGAACTATAATCTCCAGAGGAATGCTAGATGCTCAGGCAGGTAGAGAGCTATTTTCTCACTATGTTTATCAGTGTGGGAGTTACAGTAAAGCAATTGAGGCTGGGAGCAGTGACTCACACATGTAATTCCAGCACTTTGGGAGGCCAAGGCAAGATAATCACTTGAGCCCAGCTGTTGAAGACCAGCCTGGGCAACACAGCAAGACCTTTGTCTCTATGAAAAAAAAAAATTTTTTTTGAGATGGAGTATCACTCTGTTGCCAGGCTGGAGTGCAGTGGCACAATTTCACCTTACTGCAATCTCCAGCTCCTGGCTTCAAGGGATTATCCTGCCTCAGGCTCCGGAGTAGCTGGGATTACAGGCGTGTGCCACTACACCCAGCCAAAAAAATTTTTTAATTAGTGTGATAGTGTGTGCCTGTAGTACCAGCTACTCAGGAGGCTGTGGCAGGAGGATCACTTGAACCCAGGAGGTCAAGGCTGCAGTGAGCCATGATGGCACTGCTGCACCCAGCCTGGGTGACAGAGTGAGACCGTCTCAAAAATAAATAAATAAATAAATGAACGAAGCAGCCAGTGTCCACCTCAGTTATAGGAAAGGACACAAGCCACTTGTGTTCCTGGTTGCCTCTAGTGTAGTTTGAGGGCTACATTTTTTTCCAAGAGCAGAGATTTGGAGGAGATCCCCCTGAGGAACCAAGTTCAACAGTCAGCTTAGAACAAAGCAGAGTCCTGGCTGGTGTCAAAATGGGGGACTGAGGGCAGAAGCAGAAGGCCTCTACCTTTATTTAGAAGAGCCTACTCAGTTTTCTGAAACCACTTTCCAGGGAAACTGTCTTGGGGCATTCTGCTAATATCAAATGATGGTCTAGATTTATTTACAGAAAGAATGTCTTCGACTCAACTTTTTTTTCCTTTATTTTTTTTTGAAACAGGGCCTCACTTTGTTGCCACTTGATGGTCTGGATTTATTTACAAGAAGAATTAGTGTCTTTGACTCAACTTTTTTTTTTTTGAAACAAGGTCTCACTTTGTGGCTGGAATGTAGTGGCATAAACACGGTTTTATTAAGGAGAATTGACTAAAAAAAAACAAAAACAAAAAAAACCACGGCTCTCTGCAGACTCAATCTCCCAGGCTCAAATGATCCTTCTTCCTCAACCCTGCAGGTAGCTGGGACTACAGGTGTGTGCCACCATGCCCAGCTAATTTTTTTTTTTTTTTTTTGAGATGGAGTCTTGCTCTGTCGCCCTGGCTGGAGTGCAGTGGTGCGGTCTTGGCTCACTTCCACCTCCGTCTCCAGGGTTCATGCGATTCTCATGCCTCAGTCTCCTGCGTAGCTGGGATTACAGGTATGTGCCAGCACATTGGGCTAATTTTTGTAGTTTATTAGTAAAGACGGGGTTTTGACATGTTGGCCAGGTTGGTCTCGAACTCCTGACCTCAGGCGATCCACCTGCCTCGGCCTCCCAAAATGCTGGGATTATAGGCGTGAGCCACTGCACTCGGCCAATTTTTGTATTTTTTTTTTTTTTGAAGAGCAATTATCAGAGATTCAGAGTGACCTTGTTTATCCTATCAGTGTTTAGCTCATACCTTGACCATCAGCAGTCACTGTGTCCATTCCTAAGCCTGCTGCTATCAGGGATCTTCCACTTGACATTTCTTTCTTCCTTCTGTCAGGATGGAGGAGCTAAAGATTTCGTCTAACATGCCACTGCACTGCAGCCTGGGTGACAAAGTGAGACCCTGCCTTCCAAAAAACAAACAAAAAAATGAAATTTTTAGTAGGCTGCTGGTTACCGTATTGGACATTGCAGATATAGAATATTTACATTATTACAGAAAGTTCTGTTGGACAGTGCTATAAGCCTGTATTTCCTGGAAACTGGAAGTAGGTCCACAGACTTGATTAGATTTCGGTTACACAGGTTTGCAAAGAATACTTAATAAATGACATTACATACTTCACATTACATCACCCTGGAGACATCAGGTTGCAATTTGTCACTATTAATTATGCTGAGTTTTATTGCTTGGTTAAGGCAAGAACTGTCAGATACCACATAGTGGTATCTCTAGTGTATAAAAATCTATTTTCTCTTTGTAAGTAGCATCTGGAAATGAACTTCAAAAATCTCAAAATAGTTCTTCCTGATACTTATAGTATTTAGCATTTCCTCATTTGGTATACTAATCATCCTGAATCATACCAAGTTTTGGTATTTGAAATAATAAAGGTAATAACTTTTAAAACTGGATCTTGAGGCCGGGCACAGTGGCTCACACCTGTAATCCCAGCACCTTGGGTGTCTGGGGTCAGTAGATCATCTGAGCCCTGGAGTTTGAAACCAGCCTACCCAACATGGCAAAACCCTGTCTCTACTAAAAATACAAAAATCAGTCATGTGTGGTGGCGCATGCCTGTAATCCCAGCTACTCAGGAGGCTGAGGCACGAGAATTGCTTGATCCCAAGAGGTGGAGGTTGTGGTAAGCCAAAATCACACCACTTCATTCCAGCCTGGATGACAAAGCAAGACTCTATCTCGAAAAAAAAAGGACCTTGACAGGGCCCAGTGACTCACGCCTGTAATCCCAGCACTTTGGGAGGCGAAGGCGGGGTGGGGGTGATCACTTCAGGCCAGGAGTTCAAGACCAGGCTGGCTAACATGGTAAAACCCCATCTCTACTAAAAATTAAAAAATTAGTAAGGTGTAGTGATGCCTGCCTGTAGTCCCAGCTACTCAGAAGGCTAAGGTGTGAGGATCACTTGAACCTGGAAGGGGGAGGTTGCAGTTAGTGAAGATCGCAGCACTGCACTCCAGCCTTGATGAAAAGTAAGACTGTTTCTAAATAAATGAATAAAAACCTTGTTCTCAATGTTTATAACCTACAGTAGTAAACACACAAAACAGTCTAAGAGCATAAAGTAACAAGAAGTGCAAATATATGTGGTTGTAAACCAGAAGTGAATCAAGAATAGAATTTGAAGCCAGGCGCGGTGGCTCATGCCTGTAATCTTAGCATTTTGGGAGGCTGAGACAGGCGGATCACCTGAGGTCAGGAGTTCGAGACCAGCCTGACCAATATGGTGAAACCCCGTCTTTAAAAAAAAAAAAAAGAATTTGAGGGCTGGGTACAGTGGCTCACCTGTAATCCTAGCACTTTAGAACCCCTAGGAAGGAGGATTGCTTGAGTCCAGGAGTTTGAGACCAGCCCAGGAAGCATAGGGAGAACCCATCTTTACAAAAGAAAATTTTTTTTATTTTTTTAATTAGCTGTGCATAGTGGCATGTGCCTGTATTTCCAACTACTCAGAAGGCTGAGGTGGGAGGATTGCTTGAGCCTGGGAGGTTGAGGTTACAGTGAGCTTCATGCCACTGTACTCCAGCCTGAGTGGCAGAGCAAGATTCTGCCTCAAAAAGAAAAAAAAATAAGGAATAGAATTATGGAAAAGCAACAAAGAGAGAAAAGGGAAGAAGCCATGTGGGAAGGGAGAGTTAAGAATGGGCAAATCATGTACCAAGGAAAGCTTTCATGTGAAGTGAACAGAATTTGATAAAAATATCCTATGGCTTTAGTAGAGAATCTAGAAAGCTGGAGTTTGAGAAATATTTCAATTTCGAGCTGCCTGAGAAAGCAAAATGAGTTCCAAGGCAGTGGTCCTCACTCTGGCTCTCTAAATGGCATGGGGATGAACAGTGAGCTATTTCTTGTATTTCCAAGAAGCCTAAAGAAAATGGGCTGGGTGCAGTGGCTTACGCATGTAATCCCAGCATTTTGGGAGGCCGAGGCAGGCAGATCGCCTGAGCCGTGGAGTTTGAGACCACCCTGGGCAATATGGTGAAACCCTGTCTCTACTAAAATACAAAAAATTGGCTGGGTGTGGTGACGTGCATCTATAGTCCCAACTACTTGGGAGGCTGAGGCATAAGAATTGCTTGAGCCCCAGAGGTAGAGGTTGCAGTGAGCTGAGATTGGGCCATTGCACTCTAGCTTGGGCTACAGACTGAGACTGCCTCGAAAAAAATAAATAAAAATAAAATGGGGCTGGGCGCAGTGGCTCACGCCTGTAATCCCAGCACTTTGGGAGACTGAGGCAGACAGATCACCTGAGGTTAGGAGTTTGAGACCAGCCTGGCCAACATGGTGAAACCCCATCTCTAAAAACAAAACAAAACAAAACAAAAAACCTAAAAACAAAATAAAATAGAAAAGAAAATGGAATCTTTGCTTGCAACAGTTCAGCACAAACTTTTTTTTTTTTTGAAATGGAGTTTTGCCCCTGTTGCCCAGGCTGGAGTGCAATGGCGCGATCTTGGCTCACCGCAACCTCCACCTCCCGGGTTCAAGCGATTCTCCTGCCTCAGCCTCCTGAGTAGCTGGGATTACAAGCATGCGCCACCATGCCCGGCTAATTTTGTATTTTTAGGAGAGACGGGGTCAGGCTGGTCTTGAACTCCCAACCTCAGGTGATCTGCCCACCTTAGCCTCCTAAAGTTCTGGGATTACAGGTGTGAGCCACCATGCCTAGCCTTGCACAAACTATTTTTTAAAAAAAAATATTTATTGGCTTTAAAACTAGAACACATGTTTTGTAAAAATACTCAAAACATGCTGGGTGTGGTGGCTCACGCCTGTAATCCAGCACTTTGGGAGGTCAAGATGGGTGGATCACGAGGTCAGGAGTTCGAGACCAGCCTAGCCAACATGGTGAAATTCCGTTTCTACTAAAAACACAAAAATTAGCTGGACATGGTGGCGGGTGCCTGTAATCCCAGCTTCTCAGGAGGCTTTAGGCAGGAGAATCACTTGAACCTGGGAGGCAGAGGTTACACTGAGTCAAGACTGCATCATTGCACTCCAGCCTGGGCGACAGAGCGAGACTCTGTCTCAAAAAAAAGAAAAAATTCTCAAAGCAAAATTATATACAGTAAAAAGTAAAAGATTGAACCATGCACCCTCAGGTACCCCCATACAAACACCCTGTTACCCTGACCCATCTCCCCAGAGTAACCAGAGTGATTTGGTGTATAGATCACTGTGTGTCAGATCCGTTTCTATAAATATACAACCATATGCACATTAATATTAGCTGGGCATGGTGGTACTCTGATAGCCATAGTTACTCAGAAGCCTGAGGTGGGAGGATCGCTTGAGCCTAGGAGTTAGAGGCTGCAGTGAACTATGATTGTGCCAGTGTACTCCAGCCCAGGTGACAAAGCAAGACCTTTTCTCTAAAAATTAAATTAAAAGTTTTAAAAATTAAGCTAATATTATTATTAGACTATGGTTGTATTATCATTTAACCATTTTCTTTATGATACTAAGATTATTTCCCTCTTGCCCTATTACAAAAATGCTTCATTGGATATCACTGCACGTATGTCTTACTCAGGTGCCTTTGCTTTCTGCTGGTATTATAGTAAATCAGTATATTAATTCAGTATATTACTTATTTTATGGAAAAAATAAACCTTTTTTTTTTTTTGAGATAGAGTCTCACTCTGTTGCCCAGGCTGGAGTGCAGTGGCATGATCTCAGCTCACTGCAACCTCTGCTTCCCAGGTTCAAGCGATTTTCCTGCCTCAGCCTCCCAAGTATCTGGGATTACAGGCGCATGCCACCACATCTAGCTAATTTTTGTATTTTTAGTAGAGACAAGGTTTTGCCACGTTGGCCAGGCTGGTCTTGAACTCCTGACTTCAGGTGATCCACCTGCCTTGGCCTCCCAAAATGCTGGGATTACAGGCATGAGACACTGTGCCCAGCCAGAAAAAATAAACTATTGATTGAGCTTATGAGTGTAGTCTGGTAGAAAAAAATCTTTCAAAACAGTTTCTTTGTAGGGGAAAAGGAACAAAAGACATGTCCAGTGTGGCCTGAGGGAGCACTACAGCTGTTTCTCTTGGTCCATTCATTCTGCACATCCACTGGAGGTACAAGATTTGCTGGAGGTGCTCTTCCTACATGCTGCTCTCTATTGTGGCATAGATGGGAAAGGGCCTTGTAGGACAAGTAGAAGGGGCTGCATGAAAGTGACAGCTGAGGGTTAGCATCTTGAATCTTAGCTGCCCTCTTTCCCTCACACTGCTAAGAAAAGATTTGCATTTACTGCTTCCCTTAATTCTTTCACAATTGAACATTTTTACTTGCGTCTTACCATGTCTGATAAATCTTATTGATTCTTCCCTTGTGATGAGAGACAAAGAAAATCACCTCCAGAACTTGGAATAAGATCACTGGGACTTTTGGATAAACAAAATCTGTTCCCTGAATATTCTCCATGAAAGGTGAATATGGAGGTATACCGGGGAGTGAGTGCATTCTTCCTCAGCCACCACGAACTGGAGACCCAGTGCCCCCTAAGGGCTAGCTTGGGCATCTTCAAAAGAGAAGGGTGCTCCTGGGTCCAACCACCCTGTGTTGCCCCTGACCCCAAAAAGAATCTCTCCATATTGGCTGGATGTGGTAACTCATCCCTGTAATCCCAGCACTTTGAGAGGCTGAAGCAGGCAGATCACTTGAGGTCAGGAGTTCGAGACCAGCCTAGCCAACCTGGTGAAACAAGTTCTCTGCTAAAGATACAAAATTAGCCAGGTATGATGGTGCACACCCGTAATTGGGACACTGAGCCATGAGAATAGCTTGAACCCGGGAGGTGGAGGCTGCAGCGAGGCAAGATGGCGCCACTGCACTCCAGCCTGGGTGACAGAGCAAGACTCTGGCTCAAAAAAAAGAAAAAAGAATCTCTCCATATTATCCATCTTGAAGAAGGACCTGGACTAGGTTTTGTTAAAGGAACTAACAGGTTTCCTTATACCTTGAGACAGCAAAAATATGAGTGAATTTACAATAGGCTAGATTAACAATATGTAGAAATAATTTAACTTAAAAGATGGTTTGTATTTGAGTTGCTGAGGTCCAGCCAAAGTGGCTTAGTTCTGGTCTCCAGAAAAAACAACTGAAGTTTAGAGATTTCTAAATGTACCAAGCCTGGCTGAAAAAAGAATGTGTAACCGAAAGCAAATGACTTGCCTAGGGCTTAGAAAAGGTTATCTAAAGAACAAGATTGGCTGGGTGCAGTGGCTCATGCCTGTAATACCTGCACTTTGGGAGGCTGAGGCAGGCGGATCACCTGAGGTCAGGAGTTCGAGACCAGCTTGGCCCACATAGTGAAACCCTGTCTCTACTAAAAATACAAAAATTAGCCAGGCATAGTTGTGTGTGCCTATAGTCCCAGCTACTTGGGAGGCTGAGGCAGGAGAATTGCTTGAACCCAGGAGGTGGTGGTTGTAGTGGGCCGAGATCGCACCACTGCACTCCAGCCTGAGACTCTACCTCAAAAAAAAAAAAAAAAAAAAAAAAGAGCAAGTTCAGGGTTCTCCAGAGAAACAGAACCTAGATATATGTATATATGATTTATTTTAAATAATTGGCTCATGTGATTACGGGAGCTGGCAAGTCTAAAATCTATAGGGTAGGCCAGCAGGCTGAAAACAAGCAGAAGTAATGCTACAGTCCTTTTTTTTTTTCCCCAACTTTTATTTTAGGTTCAGTGGGTACATGTGCAAGTTTATTACATGAGTAAGAGTAATCCCAGCACTTTGGGAGGCCAAGGCAGGCAGATCACAAGGTCAGGAGATCAAGACCATCCTGGCTAACACGGTGAAACCCTGTCTCTACTAAAAATACAAGAAATTAGCCAGGTGTGGTGATAAGCGTCTGTAATCCCAGCTACTCGGGAGGCTGAGTCAGGAGAATCACTTGAACCCAGGAGGCAGAGGTTGTGGTGAGCCAAGATCGTGCCATTGCACTCTAACCTGGGTGACAGACTCCATCTCAAAAAAAACAAAAAAAACCCAGCATGTAACCATGGGTCTATCTACATGAGTTGCAACTTCCACCACCTGGGTTCAAGCGATTCTTCTGCCTCAGCCTCCCAAGTAGCTGAGATCACAGGCACGTGCCACCATGCCCAGCTAATTTTTGTATTTTTAGTGGAGATGGGGTTTCACCATGTTGGCCAGGATGGTCTTAATCTCTTGATCTTATGATCCTCCTGTCTTGGCCTCCCAAAGTGCTGGGATTACAGGTGTGAGCCCCGGCGTCTGGCCCTCTATAATTTTATGTCAGTTCCTAACATTTTTCAGTAAAGATAAATATTTTATTTTTATTTAATTAATTTATTTTTTTTTAGAGATGGGGTTTCACCATCTTGGCCAGGATGGTCTTGATCTCCTGACCTCATGATCTGCTTGCCTCAGCCTCCCAAAGTGCTGGGATTACAGGTGTGAGCCACTGTGCCCAACCAAGATAAATATTTTATAGTAGTATTACTGTTACCACTGTGAATGGAGAAAATAATAATCACAATAGTCAATGTATATTGAATTCTCACTATGTGCAGGGTAGCTTCTAAATGCTTTACTATGTTAACTACCTTAATCCTCATAATGACTCTATAAGAGCTATTATTTACATTCCTATTTTGTGGATGAGAAAACTGAGGTCAGATGGGTTAGGTTCACAGTGCTAGTAAATGGATGAACAGGGCTTAAACCTCTTGCTATCTGGTTTAGCAGGCCATACTCTTAACTATCATATTGGGATTTTTTAAAATCAGTAATGTCTTCTTGCTGGTTATTCTTCGTATATGAGAAGCTACAGATTTATTTTATATTTATCTTGCATCAAGTGACTTCTCTGCATTCTAGTATTCTCATCATTTTCAAATTCATTCTTATGGATTTTTCAAGGTATACAATAATATCATCTACAAATAATGATAAATTTACTTCTCCCTTCCTAAAAGTTGTAACCCCTCTTTTTCTATTTCCCATCATATTATGTTGGATTTTTTGGAATAATATTAAATAATTCAGTAATGAGATATCCTTGTTTATTTCTTTCCTTTTTTTTTTTTTTTTTGAGATGGAGTCTCACTCTATTGTCCAGGCTGGAGTGCATTGGTGCTGTCTCGGCTCACTGCAACCTCTGCCTCCAGATTTAAGCAATTTTCCTGCCTCAGCCTCCCAAACAGTTGGGACTACAACAGTGTGCCACCACACCTGGCTAATTTTTTTGTATTTTTAGTAGATGCAGGGTTTCGCCAGGTTTGCCAGCCTGGTCTTAAACTCCTGACCTTGTGATCTGCCTGCCTTGGCCTCCCAAAGTATTGGGATTACAGGTGTGAGCCACTGCGCCCAGCCATTTTTTTTTTTTTTTTTTTTAATGCTATATTGCTCAGACTGATCTCAAGCTCCTGGGCTCAAGGGATCCTCCCTTCTCAGCCTTCTGAGTAGCTGGGACTACAGGCACTTGCGACCATGCAGGGCAGCTCATTTCATGTTTATATAACTTGTTGATTTTATTTACACATATATAATGAATATTAAAACTATTAAGAATATTTATGGCTGGGCATGGTGGCTCAGGCCTATAATCTCAGCACTTTGAGCGGCCAAGGCCAGTGGATCACCAGGTTAGGAGTTCAAGAGCAGCCCGGCCAATATGGTGAAACCCTGTCTCTACTAAAAATATAAAAAAAATTAGCCGGGCATGGTGGCACATGCCTGAAGTCCTAGCTACTTGGGAGACTGAGGCAGGAGAATCACTTGAACCTGGGAGGTGGAGGTTGCAGTGAGCTGAGATCACGCCACTGCACTCCAGCCTGGGTGACAAAGTGAGACTCCTTCTCAAAAAAAAAAAAGACTATTTACAGAAAATGCAGTTAGCTTACTGTATTCTCTTCTTTGACAGTTAACAACCATTAAATATTTTTTGTTTGGTTTATTTTTTATCTATCCTATAAAGAAATTTCCTAATACCTTTGTGTTAATTATTGGGATAAACCCTAAGTGGTTTATGTAAATTAGGTTTATATAATTACTATGTTAACATACTGTTAAGTTTTATTTATTAATCCTAAATATTTTAGGAATCTTACATTTATATCCATAAGTGAGGCTCTATAGCTTTTTGGGGGGTATAATTTCTGACAGGTTTTGATATTAGATGTGTTCAGTCTTCATACATAAATTGGGTAGTTTTCCATCTTTTTCTGTGTTCAGAACAGTTCCTGCTTTCTATTCATTTTGACAGATAAACACTGTATAATAGAGATGACAAAAAAGATAATGCAAATAGGCACAGATTATTTTGCCTCAGTAACTCTGCCACTTTTATAGCTGGAGGACAGCCTTGATTGTGAAGAAGCCATCTGGAGCAGTAGGAGGGTCAAATGGGCCATTATTTTGGTGTTGAAGAGTGTGGCTGGCTGGGTAGGCACAGAGGTGAGTGAAGGTGGGCCTGGGGAGGGAGGCAAGTGCTGAGGGAGGAGGGGACGAAGACGAAAAGAGTTTTCCAATGGGCTAGAGGTGTTTAAATAAGGACAAAAAAACAAGATAAGGTGGAATAATTAGGGCTGAAAGTGAGGAATGCTGGAGCAAGGGGATAGATGGGAGCATTATCTGAGAGTGGGTACCCCTTTCCAGAAAGTCTCCAGTGTTCCAGCCTGTTGGTCATTGGCGCCTGTTGGAGAAAGTAACATTATTTGTCACCCAGCATATTTGCCCTTCTGTCCCACCATTTCCCTATCTTCATTCACCTCAGCCGAGGCAAAAGTCCCATAGTATTACAGTAATTCACATACTTCTGGTCCCAAAAGCTCAGTATGCAGAGCAGAGCAAAGCAGAGCATAAGGTAGACTTCACCAACTTTGACTTAATGCCTAGGGACAGGATGTGTTCAAACTGCTCTACTTCTTTTTTCTTTTTTTTTGGGGGGGGGGACGGAGTTTCGCTTTTGTTACCCAGGCTGGAGTGCAATGGCACGATCTCAGCTCACCACAACCTCCGCCTCCTGGGTTCAGGCAATTCTCCTGCCTCAGCCTCCTGAGTAGCTGGGACTACAGGCACGCACCACCATGCCCAGCTAATTTTTTGTAGTTTTAGTAGAGACGGGGTTTCACCGCATTGACCAGGGTGGTCTCGATCTCTTGACCTCGTGATCCACCCGCCTCGGCCTCCCAAAGTGCTGGGATTACAGGCTTGAGCCACCGCGCCCGGCCAAACTGCTCTACTTCTTTTCATTCCTTCCCTTCCTGCTTCTCTACAACTCATGTAGACAGACCTACGGTTACGCACTGTGGTGGTAGTGTTTTTGAGACAGAGTCTCACTGTGTTACTCAGGCTGGAGTGCAGTGGTTTGATCTCGGCTCACTGCAACCTCCGCGTCCCGGGTTCAAGCAATTCTTCTGCCTCAGCCTCTTGAGTAGCTGGGATTACAGATGCTTACCACCATGCCTGGCTAATTTCTTATATTTTTAGTAGAGACAGGGTTTCCCCATGTTAGCCAGGACGGTCTCGATCTCCTGACCTCGTAATCTGCCTGCTTCGGCCTCCCAAAGTGCTGGGATTACAGGTGTGAGTCACCATGCCCAGCCAACATGCTGTGTTTTATGGCACAGGAAAATGCTATAGAAAAGGCGGAGAGCAACGTGGTATGGAATTACTGAGAAGTGTTCAGCATGATGCTAGCCACAGTGCTGAGGCCATTTGGAATGAAAAGACAAAGACAACACAGACCAAAGGAAATCAGCCCATGTAAACTTACTTTAGGGTCAGTCAGAAATTCTAGGCTCTTTTTACATGAATCCTTTGGAAAATTATTTTAGCTGATGGCAAAACTGACATTATTGTTGCATAGATTGTC
The DNA here is from genome assembly GCF_001604975.1 of Cebus imitator. Lineage (NCBI taxonomy): Eukaryota > Metazoa > Chordata > Mammalia > Primates > Cebidae > Cebus > Cebus imitator. Next base: position 1,469,974 of record NW_016107485.1, on the reverse strand, counting down.
CTCTCTCCTTCTCACCCATGATGGGTTAGTTAGCAACCAACGGCAGCTACCAGCTTGACATCAGGGGTGAGATGCCAGGAGCACAGATAGTCCACAATCTAGACAATTAGCTTCTAAAGAAAAAAACATCTAATAAGTCTTCTGTGAATGTAGAGTTTAGTTGGGCACAGGTAGGGCAGAGAAAAAGCAGACCTCCTCAACAACTCTTTCTTTTATCTCTTAAAATGCTGGTGGAGGCCGGGTGTCATGGCTCACGCCTTTAATCCCAACACTTTGGGAGGCTGAGATGGATCACCTGAGGCCAGGAGTTTGCAACCAGCCTGGCCAACATGGTGAAAACCCATCTCTACTAAAAATACAAAAGTTAGCTGGGTGTGGTGGTGCACAGTGATCCCAGCTACTTGGGAGGCTGAGGCAGGAGAATTACTTGTACTCAGGAAGTGGAGGTTGCAGTGAGCCGAGATTGTGTTACTGCACTCCAGCCTGGGCTATAGAGCAAGACTCCATCTCAAAATAAAATAAAATATAATATAACACACATAAAATGCTGGTGGAGCACTCATCCACTTGCTGAGAACCACCACTTACTGAAAAGACCTGGAGGGAAGAATTCCAAATAAATTCTGTAGGTACTCCCAATTCTAAGGAGGGGGAGCATAGTGACTTCTTTCCAATGAATACAGTATGGAAAGTTGGGGCCAGAGAGAGGGTGAAGAACAGTGGAGAAGCCGGATAAACTACTTCTTGCCAGATGATCAAGGTCAACATCAAATCATAAATCATGTTGATAGTATGTACCCTTGATATGATGTGATTAAAATAGCACTTTTTTTTTCTTTTTTTGAGACAGAGTCGCACTCTGTTGCCCAGGCTGGAGTACAGTGGTGTGATCTTGGCTCACTGCAGCCTCTGATTCCCTGGTTCAAGTGATTCTCCTGCCCCAGCCTCCAAGTAGCTGGTATTACAGGCACGCCCCACCAAGCCCAGCCCATTTTTGTATTTTTAGTAGAGACAGGTTTTCACCATGTTGGCCGGGCTTGTCTTGAATTCCTGACCTCAGATGATCCACCTGCCTCGGCCTCCCAAAGTGTTTAGGATTAGGGGCGTGAGCCACTGCACCTGGCAAAAATAGCACTTTAACTCTGTGATCTTCCTTCCCAAAACACAACCCCAGTCTAATCATGAGAAAAACAGACAAATTCCAGCAGAGGGGCATCCTACAATATGCCTAACCAGTGCTCCTCAAAATTACCAAGGTCATCAAAAACAAGGAACATCTGAGAAAGTATCATAGCCAAGAGGAGCCTAAGGAGACATAGCAACTAAATGTCATATGATATCCTGCATGGGATCCTGGGGCAGAAAAAAGTCTGCTGGTAATAATAATAGTAATGCCGGGCGCGGTGGCTCAAGCCTGTAATACCAGCACTTTGGGAGGCCGAGGCGGGTGGATCACGAGGTCAAGAGATCGAGACTATCCTGGTCAACATGGTGAAACCCCGTCTCTACTAAAAATACAAAACATTAGCTGGGCTTAGCTGGGCATGGTGGCGTGTGCCTGTAATCCCAGCGACTCAGGAAGTTGAGGCAGGAGAATTGCCTGAACCCAGGAGGCGGAGGTTGCGGTGAGCCGAGATCG
>NW_016107485.1:1442449-1467975 GCF_001604975.1 Cebus imitator | reverse complement strand
AATAATAATAATAATAGTAATGATAATAGTGGACAAAAAGCACCTCCAATCCCTTCAGGCTTCATGGTGCATTTTTTTAGTTCTTTGGTTTTCCGACTTTCATTCTTTTGAGGCACTTGCATTGCATCCAGGGTTCTCCAGAACTTATCCTATCCCACAGCATTTCCGTATTTCCTATGGCTCGGTCCCCCACGAGCGATGGTGATCTCAAGTCTCATGGCTTCAGTTCCTTTTTTCTGGCGACCTCCATCTCATATGGTTCAGATCACTGTTCATCCAACTTTCTATTACACAGCGCCCCCTAGACGTTCAATTCAGCATGACCAAACCCAAACCCTGACTTCCTAAACCCGCTTCTCTCATTTCTAGCTCACTGCATAGACAGAATCTTAGGCATCACCCCTGGCTTTTCTTTCTCAGGGATCCCTGCCAGTCGGTCCCTAAGTTCTGCCAGCGGCGCCTGCGTGGGGCCAGACTTTTGTATCGTGTTCTCTTCTTCATCCTTGCTGCCAGGCCCTCAACACCAGTGAGCCCTCTGCCTTCAGGAGTTCCCATTTCCCTCCCTATGCCTTTCCTTGCTTCCTTCCTTCCAATCTCTCTAGCAGCTACTGACATGGGAAAATGTAGATTCTCTCGGGCCTCCACGCCAGGCAATTTCATGACTGCTGCCCACTGAAATTCCTTACCGTGAATTCCTTTTCTCCATCTTGAGGTGTGTGTGTGTTTAGGCGTTTATTTACACCTTTTGTGTTTGAAACAGAGACTCACTAGGAAGTAGTAGCTGAGTTACCACAGTTTATTTTAATATGTAGCATTGTAAAGTGACAAAGCCCATTTTAACAGCACCAGCCATTAACCCAGTTTTCTCAATTGACACAAGAAAAACACCTCTGAAGGTAGTTACGGGAAAACCTGACATTAGATGACTGCGGAACCCAGCCAACCTAGGACCTGAAAATGAAAGAGTGAAGATAATTTTAAAAAAGCTTCAAACCGAGATAGGAAAGGGAAATTAGAAAATGCTCACGCAGCAAAATGGAAATGAGTCCCACCGAGCCAGCCAGGAGTCGAACCTGGAATCTTCTGATCCGTAGTCAGACGCGTTATCCATTGCGCCACTGGCCCTCCGGTACTTATGTATGGCTCCGTGCTGATACTTCAAGGTTATACTGCAGGGTTTCATGGGAGGTGTAGTTTCCCAACCGCACTCGGCTGTTGCACTAAGCATTCTGGGAGATTGAAGTTCATCAGGAACCAGACCCTGAGATTGGTGGATCTGCAGAAGCCACGCCGTAGGCCACTGTGCAGCCCGCGGATTGGCGGGAAAAGCCACTATCCTTCTCTCCCGTTCAGGAGCGGTGGCAGACGCTCTGGTTGTTAAGGCGACTCGTCCCGCCCTCTGGGGGGGTGGAGGGGAGCTCTAGTTCGGCTTTGTGATTGGCTACTAGTATCAAGGAATCCCGGCGTGGACAGCGCGAGGAAAAAGATGGCGGCGATGGCGGTCGGGAGTGCTGGTGGGAGCCGCGTGTCCAGCGGGAGGGACCTGAATTGCGTCCCCGAAATAGCTGACACACTAGGGGCTGTGGCCAAGCAGGGGTGAGGGCCGGATCTCCACGAGCGGAATGCTGGGTCCGAACTCGGGGACGGAGAAGGGCAGACTAGTCATCCCGGAGAAGCAGGGGTGAGGGGGTCGGCTAGGATGAGGGCGGGAGAGACTATTACTCTTTGGAGGGGAGGATCCTTGGACCCAGGAAAGTGAGGAAAAGAGCTTATGGGGGGCCTGTGGTCACTGAGTCCAAAAGTTGGGGGAGTTGTCGGGTAAACTCAAAAGGGCCCTGGAGGTCGCAATTATTGTCTGGGGGTGGGAGGAGGTTTTAGGGGGCAAGGGAGAGAGGCTAATTTTGACGGGGGAGGCATGCGCGGAACTGGGGCAAATCAGGATGTGATGGTCTTGGAAAGACAGTGACACTTGAGGAGAAAAAAATTCTGCTTGTGGATTTCCATCGTTTTCTCCTTAAATTTTCCATGGCTGTGTTTTGGGGAGAAATTGAGGCACAGTACAGCAGAAGTGATATCCCCCAAGGTGGTCTGAACTCAGCAGCCTAGTGGGGTGAACTGATGGCAGCTGAAAGGGCTGTGGAAAATCAAGATAGCCTAAATCCAGTTGCTTGGCTCTCTGGCACTGCTGCTCTCTTTACATGATTCTGGGTCTGTCGCGGTTGTAGGTTTGATTTCCTCTGCATGCCTGTCTTCCATCCGCGTTTCAAGAGGGAGTTCATTCAGGAACCTGCTAAGAATCGGCCTGGCCCCCAGACACGATCAGACCTACTGCTGTCAGGAAGGGGTAGGGACCATCCCATATGCCCCTTAATTATTAGAGGCAATAACAACTTCTGCTTTATCAGGGCCCTCATTCTCCTCCTTTTCTAACTTGGATATATTTGTTAGTCCCTGGGATGTAGATAACTTGTTTTCTCCTTCCTTCTCTATTCTGCACCAGGCTCTCCCGCGTCTATGTAGAAAAAAACCTTTGTCTCTCATTTCTACTCTTGAGTTCCTGCTAAAAACTAAAAATTGAACAAGTAAAGTGCTGAACCTTATTCAGTATTTGTCTTTCTTGGGTGGGGGAGTGCAGACTGGAATACGCTAATTGTGGGAAAGCTTTCTCCATGGATTCGTCCAGACTCAAAAGTGGAGAAGATTCGCAGGAACTCCGAGGCGGTAAGACTGTTGGACTTCTTTGCTGGATCTTTCTAAAGATTAGGTCTGTAACCAAGCTGGGTGGGGAGAGTGGCCCCCTCCCACCCCCAATAACTTGGTAGATCAATTGAAACAATGAAATTAAAGCTATTAGGCTGGGAGCAGTGATGCACACTTATAATCCTAGCACTCTGGGAGGCTGAGGCAATAGGATCACTGGAGCTCAGGAGTTCGAGACCAGCCTGGGCAGCATAGTGAAACTCCCTATCTATAAAAAGTACAAAACTTAGCCAGGCATGGTGGTGCATGCCTGTGGTCCCAGCTACTCAGGAGGCTGAGGTAGGAGGATGAATTGAGCTTGGGGAGGTCGAGGCTGCAGTGAGTCGAGATTGTGCCACTGCACTCCAGCCTGGGTGACAGAGTGAAACTTTGTCTCAAAAAGAAAGAAAGAAAAGAAAGCTATTTGCTTGTTAGCTCAACCTTTTCCTTTTTATCTCCATTTCAGGCCATGTTACAGGAGCTGAATTTTGGTGCATATTTGGGTCTTCCAGCTTTCCTGCTGCCCCTTAATCAGGAAGATAACACCAATCTGGCCAGAGTTTTGACCAACCACATCCACACTGGCCACCACTCTTCCATGGTATAGCTGAGAGGCTCTTTTCCTGCTGCATATCATGGTAGTCAGATTGTGTTAAGTGCCTTTTTGTGCCTAGCCATTCAGTGAAGGTTGTGTTTGGCAGAATTTAAATATAAGTATTGCCAGGCACATTGGCTCATGCCTGTAATCCCACTTGGGAGGCTGAGATGGGCAGATTGCAGAGCTCAGGAGTTTGAGACAAGCCTGGGCAACGTAGTGAAACCCCGTCTCTACAAAAAAATAAAAAATAAAAAACCACAACACAATGCAAATTAGCCAGGTGTGGTGTCATGTACCTGTAGTCCCAGCTACTTGGGAAGCTGAAATGGGAGGATGACTTGAACCTGTGAGGCAGAGGTTACAGTGAGCTGAAATTGTACCACTGCACTCCAGTCTGGATGACAGAGCCAGACCTTGTCCCAAAAAAAAAGGTCAGATTGCCCTGCCCCATCTAAAAGTGGTATGAAGAGAGTTTCAGAACATGTAAATGTAATTATTTTAGAAACTTACATAAGACAAGGCAGATATTTACATAAGGACCTATACTAAGGTACACGTTCACTTACAAAATGACAAACTGGGAAAAGCATATAAAGGGATTAACGAGGTCTGGATGAAGATTTTTTTTAATTGAGGGAAACTTTCTGGACCCAATCAGTTTAAAAGAGAGTTCTAAAAGGGTGAATGTTTATGTGCAGTTCTGGATGCGGGTACCATTGGTGGCAGCAGAAGACCTGAGAGATGATATAATTGAGAATGCACCAATTGCACACACACAGGAGTACAGTGGGGAGGAGAAGACATGGATGTGGTATGTCTCCGTTTGCTGCTGTACCAGGGTGCAAGGGATAGGGTGAGGGGAAGTACAGAGTGGAACCTTTAGGGAGGTCTCCTTGAGCTATGGTGATTGGTTGGCCATATGTAGTTGACTGTACTTTTCTGTATTTGACTCTGAACAGGTGGCACAACTTCCGGACTTTGTGTGACTACAGCAAGAGGATTGCAGTAGGTGAGTCCATGAGGATCCTGGGATGGGTGTCACTTCTCTGACCTGTGAATAAGAATTAGGAATTTTGTGTATAGTATACAATTTTGCTACTTTCCCACTATCTCAGACTGCCTTTCTCTTAAAGAAGTAAACAGATTTTGCACAAAGGAGCAAGGAAGAGTGTCTTGACTAGCAGTGGTTGACAGTTTTTCTTTTGCCTCGCTCATGTAGCTCTTGAAATTGGGGGTGACCTCCCATCTAATCATGTCATTGATCGCTGGCTTGGGGAGCCCATCAAAGCAGCCATTCTCCCCACCAGCATTTTCCTGACCAATAAGAAGGGATTTCCTGTTCTTTCTAAGATGCACCAGAGGCTCATCTTCCGGCTCCTTAAGGTGAGTGGTAGAAGGGTTCTAAAGGTGGTCCAGCTATACATCTTGCCTAATTCACCTGTGTATGATTGTTTTTTTCTGTGAGGCTGCCAGTGTGTGTGTGTGTGTGTGTGTGTGTGTGTGTGTGTGTGTGTGTGTGTGTGTTGGAGTTTCGATCTCGTTGCCCAGTCTGGAGTACAATGGCGCGATCTTGGCTCACTGTATCCTCTGCCTCCTGGGTTTAAATGATTCTCCTGCCTCAGCCTCCTGAGTAGCTGGGATTACAGGCATGTGCCACCACGCCCAGCTAATCTTTGTATTTTTAGTAGAGACGGGATTTCACTATGTTGGTCAGGCTGGTTTCGAACTCCTGACCTCAGGTGATCCACCCACCCAGGCCTCCCAAAATGCTGGGATTACAGGCATGAGCCACCATGCCCGCCCTGAAGATGACTCTTTGGTTTCTGGGTAGCAATTTCAGTGAAGTTGGGTGTCTTGAGAACAAAAAGGCAAATGACAGTAGTAGCCGTAGGAGCCTTTCAAAAGGAAGCAGACCTTATGAGAACTTTGCAGAAGGTTTCATTTAGGAAATTACAGCAAGGATCCTTGGGGCTCTTTGGGTGTTGATGATAATTTTATGGCATAAGAGGGGTTTTTCTTTTTTTCTTTTCTTTTCTTTTTTTTTCTTTTGTTTTTTTTTTGAGATAGGGTCTTACTCTGTCACCCAGACTGGAGTGCAGCGCATGATCTCTGCTAACTGGAACCTCTGCCTCCCACGCTTAAGCGATTCTCCTGCTTTAGCCCCCTGAGTAGCTGGGATTACAGGCGTGCCCCACTACCTCCTGGCTAATTTTTGCATTTTTATTAGAGACGGGTTTCACCATGTTGGCCAGGCTGGTCTTGAACTGACCTCAAATGATCCACCTGCCTCGGCCTCCCAAAGTGTTGGGATTACAGGCGTGAGCCACCGCGCCATCCAGCATGAAGCCTTTGTTGGTATTGGGACAGATGCTAGAGAACTGTTGGTCTGTGTTGGGTGCGGTGGCTCATGCCTCTAATCCCAGCACTTTGGGAGGCTGAGGCAAGCGGCCACCTGAGGTCAGGAGTTTTAGACCAGCCTGGCCAACATGGTGAAACCATGTCTTTACTAAAAATACAAAAATTAGCCCAGCCTGGTGGCACACGCCTATAGTCCCAGCTATTCAGGAGGAGAATTGCTCGAACCCTGGAGGTGGAAGTTGCAGTGAACCGAGATCACACCATTGCACCCCAGCCTGGGCAACATAGCGAGACTTGGTTTTGGGGGGGGGGGGGAGAAATGTTGCCCTGGGCCTTATTTTACACCAGGGCTCTTTGGCCATGTACCATAATATTCCAGAATCATGGTTTGGGGCTGTGTCTGATGGTCTGACTTTTCTTACAGTTGGAGGTGCAGTTCATCATCACAGGCACCAACCACCACTCAGAGAAGGAGTTCTGCTCCTACCTCCAATACTTGGAATACTTAAGCCAAAACCGTCCTCCACCTAATGCCTATGAACTCTTTGCTAAGGGCTATGAAGACTATCTGCAATCTCCGCTTCAGGTGGGCCTGGAGTGCACTGAGAGGAGGAAGGTGGGGTGGAAAATGTATCTTGAGAGTAGACACCTCCAAATCTTACTAAAGCTCAGAAACCAGTGTGAAGTTTTTGATATTTTAATGAATTGTCCTTTGCCAGAAACTATGTCCTTTTCCTCATTTATCAGCCACTGATGGACAATCTGGAATCTCAGACATATGAAGTGTTTGAAAAGGACCCCATCAAATACTCTCAGTACCAGCAGGTACTGTGTGGTGCCCAGGGTGAAGAAAGCGCAGGGGCAGCATGACCTGGGGAGGATGGCATTATAGCCATGGGATCTTCTCTCCTTCCTCCAGGCCATCTATAAATGTCTGTTAGACCGAGTACCAGAAGAGCAGAAGGATACCAATGTCCAGTGAGTGCTTCCCCTCAATCCCAGGGACTTGCGTACCTACATCTGTGTATGTCAAGTCTGTTTGACTCTTCCCCTTTCTTTCTTAGGGTATTGATGGTGCTGGGAGCAGGACGGGGTCCCCTGGTGAACGCTTCCCTGCGGGCAGCCAAGCAGGCTGACCGGCGGATAAAGCTGTACGCTGTGGAGAAAAACCCAAATGCCGTGGTGACGTGAGTAGCAACCTGCTTGCTGGGAAGCTAGTCCCCATTGCCAAGTTTCCTTAACATCTCTCCTCACCTTATTATCTTTGTTTCAGGCTAGAGAACTGGCAGTTTGAAGAATGGGGAAGCCAGGTGACTGTAGTCTCATCAGACATGAGGGAATGGGTGGCTCCAGAGAAAGCAGACATCATTGTCAGTGAACTTCTGGGCTCATTTGCTGACAATGAGTTGTCACCTGAATGCCTGGATGGAGCCCAGCACTTCCTAAAAGGTGCCCCCAGTTTGGGGTATATGTGGAGGGTGATGATGGGTGAGGCAGCAACATGGGAGGAGGGTAGAGGGTTTAGGGGAAAGTGGGTTGGACCTGGGTCAGATCATATGAGTTTTGAGAGCTACTGCTCCACTGCCTCTGCCCTTAGCAAATGAAGCCATCTCTCCAAACCTTAGTGTTCATATTTGTAAAATGAGGGGAGTGGTCCGGGCATGGTGGCACACACCTGTAATCCTGGCACTTTGGGAAGTCAAGGTGGGTGGATCACTTGAGGTCAGGAGTTCAAGACCAGCTTGGGCAACATGGCAAAACCCTGTCTCTACTAAAAATAAAAAAATTAGCCAGGTGTGGTGGTATGTGCCTGTAATCCCAGCTACTTGGGAGGTTGAGGCACAAGAATCACTTGCACCCTGGAGGAGAAGGTTGCAGTGAGCCGAGATAGTGCCACTGCACTCCAGCCTGGGCAACAGAGCGAGACTCTGTCTCAAAAAAAAAAAAATGAGGGGAGTGGACTCCTTGAGCTGACGTATACATCCTGAGCTTAGCTTTCATCAGGAACTTCTGTGGGATTTTGTGACCCCACAAAAGTTAAGGACCACCAGTTTAGACTCTTGGGTTCTTTCAGTTTTAATCTGTGACTCTGTAAATTAACCTAAAAGTAGAATCCTTCCTGCCAGTAGTTGGAAGCCGGCTGGCTTAGTAACATGACAACATGCATTTGCCTTTCTTCCATGCCCATGCCAACGTTGGTCAGTTTGACATGGGAGGTTTGATCCTTCAGTTAGTAGAGACATACCATTTCCCTCCCTCTGGAACTAATTTGAGTTTCCTGCTATGCAGATGACGGTGTGAGCATCCCTGGGGAGTACACTTCCTTCCTGGCTCCCATCTCCTCCTCCAAACTGTACAATGAGGTCCGAGCCTGTAGGGAGAAGGACCGTGACCCTGAGGTAAAGAACCACTCTCTCTGGAAAGAGTGGTACTCTTTAGTCCTCTTATTTTTCTGTATTTGCATCAATTGTTTTCCTCTCCTGGGGATGAAAAGGCAAAGGGGAAGTTAGGGATCAGGGAAGTGCTGAAGTAAAAGTTTTTTTAATCCTTGGGGAAGAAGGTATCTTTTGTCTGTCTTCCCCAACACACACTCTATCTCTCTCTATCTCTCTCTCTTTCTCTCTGACAGGCACAGTTTGAGATGCCTTATGTGGTACGGCTGCACAACTTTCACCAGCTGTCTGCACCCCAGCCCTGTTTCACCTTCAGCCATCCCAACAGAGGTAGGTTCTTTTATGGCTGTCCTCTGACTGGAGGCATGTGGGCTTCTTCCTTCCTCCTTTCTTCCCTTGCTGTCCTTAGTTTGCCTTATCTATGCTTCCTTCTTGGGTCTTGTTCATGCTTTACCAAGTTGTCTAGAGCGTCAGCAACATAATTCTTTCCTGACAGATCCTATGATTGACAACAACCGCTATTGTACCTTGGAGTTTCCTGTGGAGGTGAACACAGTACTGCATGGCTTTGCAGGCTACTTTGAGACTGTGCTTTATCAGGACATCACTCTGAGTGAGTGTCTTTGGCAGTGGATGGCAGAGTATGAGGGTGCGCCGCCTGGGCAGCCTAAATGTACATGTGTCATTTAGATTTATGGGGAGCCCAGTACTCAGTGAATGGAGATGTTTGTGTGATCAGAGGAGAGACCCCCTTCAACATAGGCAAAAGGCACAGCCATAGAGACCTCTATTTTTTCATTATTTTGTCCACACAGGTATCCGTCCAGAGACTCACTCTCCTGGGATGTTTTCATGGTTTCCCATCCTCTTCCCTATTAAGGTAGGAATTGCTTTTAAGACTCTGTAGGTTAAGGAGTAACTTTTGCCTGTGGTGTTGTGCTTCTTTCCTTCTCCTAGGAAGATAGTTGACTATGACTCATGTTTTTCTGATTTCATATGCTCTTGGATCCCAGTGATAGTTGTTGGAATTATTTGGAGTGGCATTCTGCCTGGCTTCTCCACATCTACTCTGGCTACTCTTCTGTCTCTTCTTTACTTTGAGCAAGAGTCATCTTTTAAAAACTCAAATTTGATCGTAACTCTCTTTTTTGCTTAAAACCCTTCATTATCTTCCCATTGTCTTTAGGATAAAAGTAAAAATCCGGAACATTGCTTGTAAGACTTGATGTGATCTACTATTTGCCTGCCTTTGCAGCTACTGTCCCCTTGCTTACACTGCTTCAGCCTTATGGACCTTCTTTTTGGTTCTTCTAATAGTTGATCTTCTTTTCTACCTCAGGCTTTCATGCCTTTCTTTTGCCTGTAAAGTTCTTTGCTTGTCTCTTCACACAATTAACTATCTTCTAGGTCTCCTTTAAACATTTCTATTGTCAGATAAACTTTCTCTGACCTCCTAGACTAGGTTAGTGTTCCCTTTCATAGGTGTTTTTCTAGCACTCTGTATGTGTTCCAGCACTCACCACGCTTTTGATTATTTGTTCAGTGTCTTATTGTTCAGTATTCTAATAAACTTCAAATAACTTTCATGAGGGTTGGGACAATCTGTCATGTTTATCATTTTATCTTCACACCTACCTTAATACATTGCCACATATTTATTAGCTCCACCCTGACCCTCCCTGTCTTTCTTCTTACAGCAGCCTATAACGGTGCGTGAAGGCCAGACCATCTGTGTGCGTTTCTGGCGATGCAGCAATTCCAAGAAGGTGTGGTATGAGTGGGCTGTGACAGCACCAGTTTGTTCTGCTATTCACAACCCCACAGGCCGCTCATATACCATTGGCCTCTAGCCCTGCGTACAAGTGTCTAGAGCCTTGGAAGCAACTTCAGGTTCTGCTCCTGTAGCACAGAAGGTGCAGTACATCTATGGGCTGTAATTCCCCTTGCCCATCAGAGAGAAGCGTGTCAATCTGCTTTCCTGCCTTACATCAAGGTGGGCAAGGAATTATAATTAATTGCAGGGCCCAAGCCACCAATCTGAAGACCTCAGGCCAGGGGGTGAGGAATTAGTGTTGGATTTGAAGCTACGCACAGCCTCGAGAACTCCCTGGAATATCCCTGAGAACATGGGATTTGAACAGAATTTCAGCCCTTCTCTGTTCTTGTTTTGATGGTTTTGTGTAAGAGGAAATAGAAATAAAGTTATAGCCCTTTCCTGCACTACCCTGCTGCCCCCTGCTGCTATTTTCCCACACCTCACTTAGGCCCAGGCATGTTCAGATCTGTGCTCTTAACCTATCCAAGACCCAAAGGGGACTAGCCGTATTCTCTACTTAGGAAACTGAGCAATTACTCTTGGACTCCTGAATATAGGCCTTTCTGACTAGCTACAGTGAGCTCTTGTCCATTAGAACCTGTGGTTAGGCTTTTCTCTGGGGAGGAGGCATAGAGTTTGCCACCTTGGAGAAAGATGGAATAGGGAATGAAGCCAGCTTCTCTTCTGTATTCTTGAGCTACTGCACTGGCAACTAGTTACCTCTCCTTTGTTACCTCTTGGGAAGACTGGGATCCATCCAGGAATCTCCAGCAAGAGTCTACCTTTTTTTTTTTTTTTTTTTTTTTTTTTTTTTTTTTTTTTTTTTTTTTTTTTTTTAATAAAACCACAGTTACAGTTTGAAATCCTAAGAGGTCATCTAGTCCAATTTGCCATTTTACAGAGGGAGAATTTGAAATGGGTACAGTGATGTGATGTTAGCAAAGTCAGAATTGGAAATCAGGTCCTCGGACTCTGGCTCTCCCCATGTTACAACCAGCTACATTTTTGGTAGCTACAGTAGACCATTGAAGTGTCTAGGGGCTTCTAGAGGACCTTGGAAAGTGAGGGTGGACATCAGTTCCTTCTTTCCAGTTAGAGAGCTCGGAGTACTGCTACATCTAAGGAATCGCCTAAAAAACTTTCAAATTTACCCTTGCAGTGGGAAACGGGGGGGCGGGGGAAGGGGCACTGATTTGAACGGAAGTTGTGACCTGTGGGACCAGGCCTTGATAGGGCAGAGTGTGGACAAAGACAAGTCTGTGGCAAGACCTGCTTTTCCTAGGTCCCAAGCACCGAGTTCAGGAGAGGTGGTCGGGAGGGTTCTGTAGGTAGCCGGCTCAGAACGGGGATGTGGAGTTTAGGATCTGGACGTGAGGCAAATGCCGCTATTCTCTACAAAGTTTAACCGGGAAGACCGACGTGACTCCTTCGGCAAATGAGAGAAGGGGTAGTCAAGGATGTCAATTGTCCATCTTCGTTGGCTCCGCCCATCGCATTGGTCTAGTCTACACTAGCGCCGGGAGTGGGGTCGGTGGCTTCTTCACTCTCGTTCTCCGTCCCGTTTTCCCCGCCCTCCGCAAGTCATTTAACCAATGAGAGAGTGATGGGCTTCTACCAAAGGACGCTTCCCTTTTCTAAAGTCTGAGGTTAGCCAATCAACGGGAATTCGGTGGTTGCTAAGACGCATTTGAGTTTGCTCCACCCGTACTTAGGGCTTTAGCCAATGAGAACCTGTACTTTGGACGGTTGCCGCGAAACCGGTGAGGTTACTGCCAACGCCGGAGTGTTTTGGCGCATGCGCAGATTGGGGAAGGTTCTGGAAGACGGTGGAGCTGCTGCCATTTTGCGGGAAGAGTAGCAGCTCTATCTGCCCTGCTGCTTTTCTTACCTAGACTCTAAGAAATATCCGAGCCTCCCTCCCCGCAACATACCCAAAGGAACGGAGAGAACCGGGACATCCCTGCGGGGACCCGGAACTGGTGAGAAACCCCGAAACCCGGTTCCCCCACTAGACGTCACTAATGCGTGACGTAGTTGCACGGCGCCTCCTCCGACGTCACGGGCAGAAAATGGCGTCATGAACAGATTTAGGCTTGTTTTGACTTGGAAGTGTTAGCTACGTAAAATGTAGCCCTTTGGCACGACTTTAGAGGTGGGTACCCTCGTGGCTGTATCCTGTACCGATAAAGATGCGGTTTCTAGGATCCTGTGATTTTTCTTTCCGGGTCCTTGCAGCCGTGACACTTAGGGTTGCCCACACTGGAGAGGGAACATCGACCCTCCTGGCCTGAGACCACACGTATCATCAGTTTTCAGCTACTCGTACCACTCTTCAGAGAGAGGGAGAGAGAGGGGAATTGAGCTTTCTGCCTCAATCTGTAGTCTCGAAGACTCGCGATCGCTGTATTGACTTTTACAGGTTTTCCCTTTTAACTTTTTCAAGCAGTCGTTCCTAGGCATATCATGAGGCCACATAGGAAGATTGAGCTCTGGGACACTAGTTCCCGCAGAGATTGTGCCAGTTGGTTGCCTATATGACCATTTTTTAAAGCTCCACAACATGGGGAGGGTAGTCCTTCAAGTAATGTTTTTGTCTTTCTCGTTGTTCCTCTTCTTTATTAAGCTGCCTTCAGTTTGGAGGTGTTTGTGCCCAGCTAAGTGATCAGACCCAGGAGATGGCGCTGCCATCACCCCTTGGGGCTGCAGCTTTTGGTGAATTCTTCCCGAACTGGGCTGACAGTGGTTCTCTTTGCCCTCTTTAGCAATGGGGTCTGTATGCTGGCATGTGCTATGTCCTGGTCTTGGAACTGACGTGATTGTGGGTTTCTAATGATGTTTTTGGAGCAGGATGGAAGAAGACACTATATTTCGTATATGGATGAGACTGAGTAGACCTTAACCCTAGGTTGGGACATGAAGAGAGTAAGAAAACTACCAGCCTGAAAATACATAGTGTTTGCCACCTTATTGCTTTTAGGACATTTAGAAAGACACCAAACCCAGTGAAATTGCAAGTTTTAAAATAGTGTGTTGTGTTGTATATGTCTGTACTTAAATAGATTCATTTGTTTCTGAGTGAAAACTTCGTACAAAGAAGTTCATTTGTAGAGGCTTGTAAACTTAAGTGAAAGTTTTAGTGTGTGTGTTAAGTTGTCCCTACCCTGCATTAGCACTCAACAATGAGCAATTCTGGAAATCAAGCATTTCATTTGGTGGGGAAAAGGCAGATTGTAAAAAACAGTTTATAACAGAAAATTTGTATAGACTTGGCAGACAAAATGACTGAAAGAAACAGCTGCGTATGAAAAACTTTTCTTTTTTGAACCATTTTCCCACAGTGAATTAGATAGTATATATTAGTCTGGTTTCTAATACTTTTAAGTATACACTGTACATGCCAAAGATATGGAAGACTAACAGTGAGGTTTGGCTAATGGAACTGATTGTTTTGATAAACCTATCAGAAGAACATTCATGTTCAGTGAGTATATATTTAAAAGTAGATATATTGGTATACGGTGTACTTTTTTTTTTCCTTTAAAGTTAGTTACCGTATGAGAAGCAACCTGATATAATGGATATAACGTTAGATGTGGAGTCAGAAAACCTTTCTGAACAAGAATTAGCTTCTCTGGCCAGATGTGGTGGTTCACACCTGTAATCCCACCACTTTGGGAGGCTAAGGTGGTTGGATCTCTTGAGTCCAGGAATTCGAGACCAACCTGGGCAACATGGTGAGACTGTGTCTCTACAGAACAACCCAAAAATGTGAAAAGTTAGCCGGGCATGGTAGTGCACACCTATGGTCCCAGCTCCTCGGGAAGCTGAGATAGGAGACTTGCTTGACCTAGAGAGGCAGAGGTTGCAGTTAGCCGAGATTTGCAGCACTATACTCCAGCCTGGACAACAGAGTGAAACCCTGTCTCAAAATAAAAATAAAAAATTAGTGCCTCGATTTAAGCTGTGTGACCTTTTCTCTTTTTGAAATTTTGCTGGATTGCGGTGGCATGATCACAGTTCACTGTAGCCTCAACCTCCTGGGTTCAAGCAGTCCTTCCATTTTAGGCTCCCAAGTCTTTGGGACTACAGGCACCCACCACCATGCCCAGTTAATTTTTGTACTTTTTTAAAATGAGGCCTCACTATGTTGTTTATTTAGACCTCCTGGCCTCAAGCCATTCTTCAGCCTTAACCTCCCGAAGTGGTGGGATTGCAGACATGGGCCATCCGCTCTGCCCAGCACTTGAGCTGTGTATGATTTTGAGCAGTTCAAAAAACCTTAGTTTTAAAAAATTTGTGTATGAATCATATTATCTTTCTGCAGCAGCATTTGTTATCTTCGATTGCGAAATAAATATAAAGTGTTGTTATAATAAATTGAAGTCTGGCACAGTAGATCATGCCTGTAATTCTAGCACTTTGCGAGGCCAAGGTGGGTGGATCACCTGAGGTCAGAAGTTTGAGACCAGTCTGGCCAACATGGTGAAACTCCATCTCTACTAAAAATATAAAAATCAGCTGGTCATGGTGGTGGGCACCTGTAATCCCAGCTACTTGGGAAGCTGAGGCAAGAGAATCACTTGAACCTGGGAGGAGAAGTTGCAGTAAGCTCAGATTGTGCCAATGCACTCCAGCCTAGGTGACAGAAATTGAGTTCAAAAAAAGAAATTGAGTTCACTGGTTTTTATGTATACTGATTTATTTGATTTTGGTTTGATTTCCATTTTAACCCTAAAATTTTGCTCCAATTAATTTTTCTCTAAGAATCTTATCTCTTTATAACATACTTAGCACAGTACCTAGCAGTTGTAGGTAATATAAATCATAGGTGTAGTTATTATTACACTTTTTAAATTGTCAAAATAGGATATGGACTCTTAGGGCAACCAGGGCTTCATTGTTTCACAGGGCATTATCTGCTTTAAAGAGGACAAAGCTCTTTTTTTTTTTTTTTTTTGAGACGGGGTCTCACCCTGCCACCCAGGCTGGAGTGCAGTGGTGTGATCTCTGCCCACTGCAGCCTCCACCAACCGGGTTCAAGTGATTCTCCTGTCTCAGCCTCCTGAGTAGCTGGGACTATAGGCACCTGCCACCTTGCCCAGATAATTTTTGTATTTTTAGTAGAGACAAGGTTTCACCATATTGGTCAGTCTGGTCTCAAGCTCCTAACCTCAGGTAATCCACTTGGCTCACTCTCCCAAACTGCTGGGATTACAGGTGTGAGCCACTGTGCCTGGCCAACAAAATTCTTACAGTTATGAAAAAGTCTGATTATGATAGCCTCCTTGCATAGAAATTCCTCAGGGTTTTGTGTGTTTTGAGACGGAGTCTTGCTCTTTCGCCGAGGCTGGAATGCAATGGTGAGATCTTGGCTCACTGCAACCTCCACATCCCAGGTTCAAGCAGTTCTCTTGCCTCAGCCTCCTAAGTAGGTGGGATTACAGGCACACACCACCATGGTTGGCTAATTTTTTGTATTTTTAATAGAGACGGGGTTTCACCATGCTGGCCAGGCTGGTCTCGAACTCCTGGATCATCCGCCTGCCTTGGCCTCCAAAGTGGTGGGATTATGGGTGTGAGCCACTGCACCCAGCTTGGTTTTTTTTTTTTTTTTCTTTTTTTTCTTTTTGAGACAGAGTTTCACTCTTATTACCCAGGCTGCAGTGCCATGGCACCATCTTGGCTCACCACAAACCTCCGCCTCTTGGGTTCAAGCAATTCTGCCTCAGCCTCCCGAGTAGCTGGGACTAGCCACGCGCCACCATGCCCAGCTAATTTTTTGTATTTTTAGTAGAGACGGGGTTTCACCATGTTGACTAGGATGGTCTCGATCTCTTGACCTCGTGATCCACCCGCCTCAGGCTCCCAAAATGCTGGGATTATAGGCGTGAGCCACCGTGCTCAGCCTTTTTTTTTTTTTTTAACACCATGATTGAGGTACATTTAATGAGCACACAATAAAACTGTATACGTTGTGCTCGCTTCTGCAGCTCATATACTAAAACTGTACACATTAATGTGTACACTTAGTTGGGTTTTGATAAACACCCATGAAACCATCACTCCCAAAGATTTTTTTTTTTTTTTTTTTTGTGACGGAGTTGCGCTCTTGTTGCCCAGGCTGGTGTGCAGTGTCACCATCTCAGCTCACCTCAACCTCTGCCTCCTGGGTTCAAGTGATTCTCCTGCCTCAGCCTCCCGAGTAGCTGGGATTACAGACATGTGCCACCACACCCAGCTAATTTTGTATTTTTAGTAGAAACAGGGTTTCTCCATGTTGGTCATGCTGGTCTCGAACTCCCGAACTCAGGTGATCTGCCCACCTCAGCCTCCCAAAGTGCTGGGATTACAGGTGTGAGCCACTGCACCCGGCCTGTTGTTATTTTTTTGAGACAGGGTCTTGCTGTGTCACCCAGGATGGAGTGCAATGGCATGATCTTGGCCTTTGCAGGCCTCCCGAGTAGCTGGGATTACAGGCACTTGCCACCACATCTGGCTAATTTTTTTTTTTTTTTTTTGAGAGGAAGTCTTGGTCTGTCACCCAGCCTGGAGTGCTGGAGTGCGGTGGCATGATCTCAGCTCGCTGCCATCTCCTTCTTGGGGGTTCAAGCAGTTCTCTTGTCTCAGTCTCCCAAGTAGCTGGGATTATAGGCATGTGCCACCACGCCTGGCTAATTTTTTGTATTTTTAGTCAAGATGAGGTTTCACCATATTGGTCAGGTTGGTCTTGAACTCCTGACCTCAGGTGATCCACCTGTCTCAGCCTCCCACAGTGCTGGGATTGCAGGTGTGAACCACAACTCCTGGCCCCAAAGTTTTTCTTGTGCCCTTTTACAATTCTTTTTTCCCAGCCCTTCCCCTCACTCCTATGCCTAAACAACCATTGATCTGCTTTCTGTGCGTATAGGTTAGTCTGCATTTTTTAGAATTTTATATAAATGGAATTGTTCATTGTGTACTTTCGGGGCGTGGGGCTAGTTTCTTTCACTCTCCATAATTATTTTGAGATTCATCCATGTTGTATGGGTTGATAATTTCAGACCAATAACTTTTGAATAATTTATCCTATTGGTTTTCTTTGGTATGTTCTATTTTTCTATTTGACAAACTAGTGGTGGACGGCCTGGGGAAAGGCAGTTGCTAGATGTGAAAGCTTGGGGGAGGCAAGTTTTACCTTGCCTGTCAGACAGAAAGATTTCAGAATGTGATTGGTCGAGCCTGTCTTAATCTTCATGTTTCTGAGTTACCTAAACTATAGTTGATATTGGATAGAAAATGCTTAGGGATAAAGCCCTAATTATTGGTGTTTGGGGTGGGTGGAGAGGAAGACCTTAGGGCAAATTGCATTTTGGTGTTGCTTTGACTTCTAATTTTTAGTCTTACCTCTTTACCCTTTCATTGGAAATAATGGGCCTATATTTCTTTTTTTTTTTTTTGGCCTCCCAAAGTGCTGGGATTACAGGTGTGAGCCACCTTGCCTGGCCTATCCTTGACTATTCCAAGCCACGAAGCAGAACTAGTTCAGATCTGTAGAGCGTAAAAATAAACCTAGAGTAAGTGACATCTGGTAAGGTCCCTTTGCAGTTGAAGAAACAGAACTGAAATCTATATAACCTGAAGTCTGTTTCTTGGAGGGGAAAGGAAATGTGTGCTGCTGGAAAGGGAGGAAAAATATAAAACAGGTTCTTACATATTAATATCCTCTCCTCAGACCTGACCGAATGGCATCTGATGACTTTGATATAGTGATTGAGGCCATGCTGGAAGCTCCCTATAAAAAAGAAGAGGTAATATTTTCCACCTCACTCCTGGAATTGGGTTAATAAGAAAGAGTAGTTGTGGATCATCACTTTCAACATTTTATGAATCCTCTTTCCTTGCTTGTTTATTATTTAGAATAATCATAAAAGACATAGTACACTTTGTTGGAGACTATAGTTAAGAGCCATACTTTTAAGAGGGTCTCAGAAACCAAGGTTGGGTTGGGCACATAATGTGTTATTAGTAATCTGTACTTTGCTCAAAATGAAGTGACAGAGTAGAAAGTCACTGTAATCTCAGACCTAGCACCAATCTCTTTTTTTTTTTGATTTGTTGCCAGGCCGTAGTGCAGTGGCGCAGTCCTGGCTCACTGCAACTTCTGCCTCCTGGATTCAAGCGATTCTTGTACCTCAGCCTCCCGAGTAACTGGGATTACAGGCATGCACCACCACACCCAGCTAATTTTTGTATTTTTAGTAGAGACGGGGTTTCGCCACGTTGGCCAGGATGGTCTTGATCTCCTGAGCTCGTGATCTGCCGCTTCGGCTTCCCAAAGTGCTGGAATTATAGACGTGAGCCACCACACCTGGCCCAATTTCTTTTTTAATATATTTTTTATAGAGACAGGGTCTTGCTATGTTGCCTAGGCTGGTCTTGAACTCCTGGGCTCAAGCAAGCTACTTGCCTTGGCCTCCCAAAGTGCTGGGATTACAGGCATGAGCCACTGCACCTGGCCCACCTAACACCAATTTACTTTCTTACTTGCTTACTTTCTTTTCCCTCTCTCTCCCCCACTTCCTCCTGTTTCTTTTTCTTCTTTTCTTTTCCTTTCTTTCTTTTTCTTTCTCTTTTTTTTTTTTTTTTGAGACGGAGTCTCACTATGGTGGGGTGCAGTGGTGCAATCCCAGTAACTGCAACCTTTGTCTCCCAGATTCAAATCATTCTCCTACCTCAGCCTCCCAAGTAGCTGGGACTACAGGCGTGTGCCACCATGCCTGGCTAATTTTCATATTTTTAGTAGAGATGGGGTTTCGCCATGTTGGCCAGGCTGGTCTCAAACTTCTGGCCTCAATTGATCCACGAGCCTCAGCCTCTAAAAGTACTGGGATTATAGGCATGAACCACTGCCCCCGCCTAGCACCAATTTGTAACTCTCCTGGGAAATGTCAGTGGAACAGGTGTTAGCTAAAGTTTGACATCAGAATCTGTCATGCTGATGTCTTCCTTTTATGTAGTTTTTTTTGTTTCCTCTGTTACTCCCTTTGTTAGGAAATAGAGGTGCTCAAAATCTGGCTAGATAATCAAGAACTTTCATTTCTTCCTTGTCCACCTTTGTTCCCTTTGTCCAATGGAATCTGTGTGTCTGCCACCTTGTTTATACCTTGTGACATTTTCCTGGTGAATGCCTCAGGATGAGCAACAAAGGAAAGAAGTCAAAAAGGATTATCCTAACAATACCACCAGCAGCACCAGCAACAGTGGCAATGGGACCAGTGGAAGCAGCACCATCGGGGAGACAAGCAAGTGAGTGTGGGTGGAAGAAATGGGTTGGCAATTTGGGGAAGGGAAACAGTGGTATCCATTGGAGAAATAACCAAAATAGGGAGAAATAACCAGAATAGGGAGTCTTAAGACTGTTGACTTTTAATAATGGCTCCACTGGGTCATGAGAATAATGGTGACTTGATGTAATGATCTGGTCTTCACTTTCCAGCGTAGATTTGTGGATCAGTCCTAGAATTGATATGCTTTATTTGAATAAAACAACAAGAGGGGCCGGGTGTGGTGGCTAATGCCTGTAATCCCAGCACTTCGGGAGGCCAAAGTGGGTGGATCATCTGAGGTCAGGAGTTCAAAACCAGCCTGACTAACATGTTGAAACCCCCTCTGTCTCAAAAAAAGGCAAGAGGACCCCTGATTTGGAAACACCAGGTTTTGCTTGGCTTTGGGGGGAAAATGGCCTCTTCAGATGCCTGGCAGCTTTCAGGGCCATAAGTTGGTATTGTGTAATTGCTGTGAACCTGCTGGATCATCTTCTGAGCTTTGGTCTTTTCATGCTTTATATTTCATTCTGGCCTTGCTGTAATTCTTACTCTTTGGCAGTGATAATGAAACCTCTTTAAGAACTTACATTCCTGACTGGGTGCGGTGCTCACGCTTATAATCCCAGCACTTTGGGAGGCTGAGGCAGGTGGATCACTTGAGGCCAGGAGTTCAAGATGAGCCTGGCCACCTGTCTCTACTAAAAATACAAAAAATTAGCTGGGCATGATGGTACATGCCTGTAATCCCAGCTACTTGGGAGGCCAAGGCATGAGGATCACTTGAATCTGGGAGGCAGAGGTTGCCGTGAGCCGAGATTGCACCACTGCTTGACAGAGTGAGACTCTGTCTCACAATTTAAAAAAATATATATACTCTCTTTCTCAGGAAGAAGAGGAGTCGGAGCCATAGTAGAAGCAGGGATAGAAAGCGCAGGTCAGTAATTCTGGGCCAGGCACTGTGGCTCACATCTTTAATCCTAGCACTTTGGAAGTCAAGGTGGGAGGATCACTTGAGGCCAAGAGTTCAAAACCAGTCTGGGCAACATAGCAAGATACTGTCTCTACAAAAAATAAAAAAACTAGCCAGGTGCAGTGGTGCATATTTGTACTCCCAGCTACTTGGGAAGCTGAGGCTGGAGGATTGCTTGAGCCCAGGAGTTCGAGGTTGCGGTGAGCTGAGATTGTAGCACTAAACTCCAGACTGGGCAACAGATTGAGAACCTGTCTCAAAAAAAAAAAAAAAAAGTTAAAACATTTAGCTGCAAACACAAACACATTGTACAGCTGTACAAATTTTCTTTATGTCCTTAATTCTATAAGCTTTTTTCTATTTAAAAAAATTTTTTAGTCTTTTACTTTTTAAACATTATTGTTGAAAACTAAGACACAAAGACACATGAGATTAGGCCTACAGAGGGTCCTTCACCTCCACATCTTGTCCCATCGGAAGGTCTTCAAGGGCATTAATACGCATGGAGTTGTACTCTGCCGTAACAATGCTTTCTTTTAGAGCACCTCTGGAAGGATCTGCCTAAGGCTGTTTTATAGTTAACTTTTTTTTTTATAAGTGGAAGTAATACATTCTAGAATGTTGATAACAAGTATAGTAAATACATTAATCAATAACATCATTATTGTAAAGTATATACTGTACATAATTGTTTTATTTTTAATTGATGCATAATAGATGTATGTAGTTCCTGGTATGTATAAAATTTAATACATATAATTTGTAAAGATCAAATCAGTGTATTTGGGATATCCTTCATCTTAAATTTTTTTTTTTTTTTTTTTTTGAGACGGAGTTTCGCTTTTGTTACCCAGGCTGGAGTGCAATGGCGCGATCTCGGCTCACCGCAACCTCCGCCTCCCGGGTTCAGGCAATTCTCCTGCCCCAGCCTCCTGAGTTGCTGGGACTACAGGCACGCGCCACCATGCCCAGCTAATGTTTTGTATTTTTAGTAGAGACGGGGTTTCACCATGTTGACCAGGATGGTCTCGATCTCTTGACCTCGTGATCCACCCGCCTCGGCCTCCCAAAGTGCTGGGATTACAGGCTTGACCACCGCGCCCGGCCTTTTTTTTTTTTTAATATAGAGTTTTCGCTCTTGTTGCCGAGGCTAGAGTGCAATGGCGTGATCACGATCTTGGCTCACCACAACCTCCTGCTTCCTGGGTTCAATCGATTCTCCTGCCTCAGCCTCCCAAGTAGCTGGGATTACAGGCATGCGCTACCATGCCTAGCTAATTTTGTATTTTTAATAGAGACGTGGTTTCTCCATGTTGGTCAGGCTGGTCTCGAACTCCCGACCTCAGGTGATCCACCTGCCTCGGCTTCCCAAAGTGCTTGAATTAGTCGTGAACCTCCACGACCGGACCAACATTTGTCTTTTCATTATGCTAGGAAACATTCAAATTATTTTCTACTAGCTATTTTGAAATGTATAATAGATTATTTTACACTGTAGTCACCCTACTGATCTGTCGAACACTGGGTCTTATTTTTTCTTTTCTTTTCTTTTTCTTTTTTTTTTTTGAGACAGAGTCTTGCTCTGTCACCCAGGCTGGAGTACAGTGGTGCAATCTTGGCTCACTGCAATTTCCACCTCCTGGGTTCAAGTGATTCTCCTGCCTCAGCTTCCCGAGTAGCTAGGACTACAGGTATGCACCATCACGCTCAGCTAATTTTCTTTTTTTCTGTTTTTGTTTGAGATGGAGTTTAGCTCTTGTTGCCCAGACTGGGGTGCAATGGCACAACCTCGGCTCACTACAACTTCTGCCTCCTGGGTTCAAGCTACTCTCCTGCCTCAGCCTCCCAAGTAGCTGGGATTACAGGCATGCACAGCCACACCCAGCTAATTAGGTATTTTTAGTAGTTTCCATGTTGGTCATGCTGGTCTTGAACTCCTGACCTCGGGTGATCTGCCGACCCCAGTGCTGGGATTACAGGTGTGAGCCAGCATGCCCAGCCCTGGGTCTTTTTTTTTTTTTCTTTTTTTTTGAGGCAGAGTCTTACTCTGTTCCCCAGGCAGGAGTACAGTGGCACAATCTTGGCTCACTGTAGCCTCCACCTCCTGGGTTCAAGCGATGAACCCAGGAGGTGGTGGTTCTGCCTGAGCCTCCCGAGTAGCTGAGACTACAGGCACGTGCTACCACGCCTGGCTAATTTTTGTATTTTTAGTAGAGACAGAGTTTTACCATATTGGCCAGGTTGGTCTCGAACTCCTGACCTCATGGTCTATCCACCTCGGCCTCTCAAAGTGTTGAGATTACAGGTATGAGCCACTGTGCCCAGCCCTTTTTTCTATTAAATCATATATTTATACCCATTAATCTGCTTCTCTTTATTCCACCCACACCCCTCATTTCCCTATCCTTCCTGATCTTCCGTAAACACTAGTCTACTTTCTGTCTTCATGAGATCCACTTTGTACATAATCAGATGTGCTATACTTTTATACAACTGGGAGTGCAATAGGTAATAGTCTTGTTTACACCAGCATCACCATAAACACATAAGTAATACGTATGCTTTACGACATTATAGCGTCTGTAATATCACTAGGTTGTAGGAACTTTTTTAGCACCCTTAGGATCTTATGAGACCACTGTTGTATATGCACTTGGTTGTTGCCTAAACATGATGTGGGCATGACTGGAGTTGTTGCCATCTGTAGTCGTAGTCGAGACCGGGATCAGCATAGACGGAGAAACAGTCAGAGTCGAAGTCGAGATCGGCAGCATCGTCACCGTAGCCGTAGCTGGGATCGTCGACGTAGTGAGTCACGAAGTCGGGACCATCGTCGTGAGGATCGTGTGCGCTACAGGAGTCCTCCACTTGCCACTGGGTATCACTTTTTGCGAATAAGATTCACCTTTGTATAGTCATCTGGATAAAACAACAAATGTACTCTGAACCCTGTTTGAGGAAGCTTATTATAACACATTGTGATTGACAGGATACTCAGGCACAGAAAGGGTTGGTGTTAAAAATGTACTGTTGGGTGTGGTGGCTCATGCCTGTAATCCCAGCACTTTGGAAGGCTGAGGCCCGAAGATCACTTGGGCCCAGGAGTTCGAGACCAGCCAGGGCAACATAGTGAAACCTTGCCTCTACAAAAAAATGCAAAAGTCAGCTAGATGTGGATGTGTGTGCCTATAATCCCAGCTGCATAAGGAGGATGAGGTGAGAGGATTGCAGAGGCAGAGACTGCAATGACCTGAGATGGCACCACTACACTCCAGCCTGGGTGACAGTGGAAACCCTGTCTCAAAAAAAAAAAGTACTGGGATCTGGTTTTCCCACCATGGAAGACCCAGCAATGGACTAATCAGAGTAAGGTTTCACCTCTTGTTTTTCTCTATTCTTTAGCCATAGGTATGGACACAGTAAGAGTCCTCATTTCAGAGAGAAGAGCCCAGTCAGGTGAGTTGATAATGAATACTTTTTTAGGGATTGTGAATTATGAATAAAATGTTATTCATAATTTTACAGGAATGTGTAGTTCATAAGGGTTAGCTAGTGACCAGGTGCTGAGAGGGCTGGTCTCAACACATTTCAATCTTTAGGGAGCCAATTGATAATCTGAGTCCTGAGGAGCGTGATGCCCGTACAGTTTTCTGTATGCAGTTAGCTGCCCGCATTAGGCCTCGAGACCTGGAGGACTTTTTCTCTGCTGTAGGCAAGGTAACCCTCCCGCCTTAGTTTTCTTCTGAGTAGCTTATTTTCTTTCTAGCTCCCTTTATGCCCAACTCAGGATTTCTTTTGTGTCCTGGATAGGTTCGTGATGTACGTATCATCTCAGATCGGAACTCACGCCGTTCTAAGGGCATTGCCTATGTGGAATTCTGTGAAATCCAGTCTGTGCCACTGGCCATTGGGCTAACTGGGCAACGGTTGCTGGGAGTGCCTATCATTGTACAGGCTTCACAGGTGAGCAGGCTGAGAAACAGCCATAAGATTTTAAGGGGAGAGGGAATGTGGGACATGACCCATCATTTCCTCCTTCCCCAGGCAGAGAAAAACCGACTGGCAGCCATGGCCAACAACCTGCAAAAGGGCACTGGTGGACCAATGCGCCTCTATGTGGGTTCCCTGCACTTCAATATCACTGAAGACATGCTCCGAGGCATCTTTGAGCCCTTTGGTAAAGTGAGTAGAAGTGAGAAAAACCTCTGAAGGGAATTGGAAGAAGTGGGGAGGGTGAGTGAGTGAGTGTGCTTCTCTCTTCTGTCTGGCCAGGATTAACCTGCTGTGTACATCATGATGACATATGAATCTATGCTGTGAAAGTTTGGTTCCATCTCTGTTCGTGTGCTCGGTAGACAAATAAGTTAGACATAATGAAATCAAATAATAGGCCAGATTAAGAAAGAGTAATAGGTAAGATTAAGATTACTAATTAAGAAATAGAATACAGTGGCTCATACCTGTAATCCCAGCACTTCGGGAGGCCAAGGCAGGTGGATTGCTTGAACCCAGGAGTTTGAGAGCAGCCTAGGTAACATGGCAAAACCCTGTTTCTACAAGGAATACAAAAAATTAACTGGGCGTGGTGACATGTGCATGTAGTCTCAGTTACTTGGGAGGCTGAGGTGGGAGGATCCCCTGAGCCCAGGGAGGTTGAGGCTGCAGTAAACTAAGACCATGCCACTGCACTCCAGCCTGGGTGACAGAGTGAGAACTTGTCTTGGGGGGCGGGGGGGGAACATCAGTCGGTTGGAATGTTTTGGTAAAAGATGGCCTTTTTTTTTCCCCTGAGGCTCCTACAGGCTTGACCTCCCAGGTTCAAGTGACCCTCCTACCTAGTAAGTTTTAGTTCTGGAATCTAGAACTTCTAATTCCAGTAAAGTAGCTGGGACTGTAGGTGTGCACCACCATGCCTGGCTAATTTTTGTATTTTTTGTAGAAACGAGGTTTTGCCATGTTGCCTGCCCACCTCAGCTTTCCAAAGTGCTAGGATTACAGGGATTAGCCACCACATCCTGCTGTTTCTTTTGAAAAGAAGATTTGGGCCAGGTACTGTAGCTCAATCTATAATCACAACACTTTGGGAGGCTGAGGCAGGAGGATCACTTGAGCCTAAGAGTTTGATAGCAGCCTAGGCAATATAGCAAAACCTTGTCTCTACAAATAAAAAATTAGCTGGGTGTGGTGGCCTAAGCCTGTAGTCCCAGCCACTTGGGAGGCTAAGGCGGAAGGATTGCTTGAGCGTTAGAGATCAAGGCTGCAGTGAGCCATGATTGTGCCACTGCCTTCCATTTTGGGCAACAGAGTGAGACCTTACCGCAAAAAATAAATAAATAATAGAGATGTA
>NW_016107485.1:1440148-1442189 GCF_001604975.1 Cebus imitator | reverse complement strand
TTCAGGCAATTCTCCTGCCTCAGCCTCCTGAGTAGCTGGGATTACAGGCACGCGCCACCATGCCCAGCTAATTTTTTTGTATCTTTAGTAGAGACCCTCGTCTCTTCACCATGTTGACCAGGATGGTCTCAATCTCTTGACTTTGTGATCCACCCACCTCGGCCTCCCAAAGTGCTGGGATTACAGGCGTGAGCCACCGTGCCCGGTTAAAAATACAAAAATTAATGATCGCACCACTGCACTGCAGCCTGGGCAACAGAGTGAGACTCTGTCTCAAAAAAAAAAGAAAAAAAGCAATCTGAGTAGGAAAGATTGAAGGTGTATGGGCTAGTCAAAAGTTTACTAATAATTTATTAATATTCTACTACAGATTGATAATATTGTCCTGATGAAGGACTCAGATACAGGCCGCTCTAAAGGTTATGGTTTCATCACGGTGAGTCTCTAGTCTTTTTAATTTTTTAGTTACTTTGGGTTTGTCCACTTATTTGATTTTGCAGCTTAGCTTCATCCTCCTCCTTTAGGAACTGTCTAAATTACCCATAAACCCTAGTGCCTGAAGCTTGGACTAGCCTTCTACCCCTTGAGATGAGAGCATTGCTTGAGATTTTGGCTTTGCTTCTAACACTAACACTCTGTCAGTGGTCCTGGTATGGGGGTGTCCAGGAGTTCAAGCAGCTTCCCTTGTGCTGCACCCTGGCTCTTTGGGTAATAGTAACCAGGCTGCAGCTAAAAGGTTGGAGGCATAAGGGAGGTTAGGTATGGGCTTTTAAAGACGTAGAATTGATGTTTCTCATAACGGGTAGTAATAGGAAATTATACTCCCCTCTGGTGCTGCCCCATTTGAAGCAATTTCTGCATTGAGAAGGATCAGTTATTAACATAGCAAGCACTGTGGGGAGAATAGTGAGGCTACCTAATTATGGGCAAGTTTCACCTTTTACTGACATTCCAGCAAAATTATTTCCAATTCCTATATCCGGTTCTTCCAGCCCCATGTGACTCCAGGCTTGAGAACTGGCTGCCAGCCACAAAATCTGATAGAAGCTGGTATTTTCTGGGTTTAATCCAGGCAGCATACACCCCCACAGTTACCCACAGGCAGAGGGGCATTAGGTTGTATTCTGCCATTGGAATTGCTCACCTCACAAGTAGCCAGTAAAGGCAAGCCATGTGTAGCACCTGCCTAGGAACTGTCAGTACCACATGCCAGGCCCTAGGCAGGTAATACTGTTAGCTAGCTAAACAAAGCTAGCTGTGGTGTTGACAATTCTTTGGTGGTGAGTAACCTTTGTAACTTTTTCTAGCTCTCTGACTGAGATATGGAAAGGCTTCTGTGTGGCATTTTTGCCCTTGTGTTGTTGCCTTTTAGGTCAACAACCTTGACATTTATACAAACAGCAGATTGGGAATCCTTTATACCAGGATGCTGCTGGGTACTGCTGATAAAAGGGACTAGAGAGTAAAGGCCTTCAGGTCAGCAGATCACTTGTAATCAGCAACTCTGGTGTGTATGTGAGGGTGTGCATGCTGCCTTGGTGTCAACACTAGGGTGTGTTCCCTTCTAAGCCTGGAATTAGGAATTCCAGATTCCTAGTACTTGACTAAGAATTCAAACTTACTAGTACAAAGAACTGAATTAAAAGCCCACTAGCCTTGGCTCTCAGCCTGTCTTCCATTTGATATACCCATTTTTGAAATAACCTGTTAGTCCAGGTTTCCTACAGTAATAAACTTTTGCAGGCTGGGCGCAGTGGCTCACACCTGTAATCCCAGCACTTTGGGAGGCCAAGGTGGGCAGATCACAAGGTCGGGAGATCAAGACCATTCTGGCCAACATGGTGAAACACCTTCTCTACTAAAACACACAAAAAAAATTAGCTGGCTGTGGTGGCACGCACCTGTAGTCCCAGTTACTTGGGAGGCTGAGGCAGGGGAATCGCTTGAACCTGGGAGGCAGAGGTTGCAGTTAGCCGAGATTGCAATTGAGCCACTGTAATCTAGCCTGGTGATAGAGCAAGACTCCATCTCAAAAAATAAA
>NW_016107485.1:1433493-1439770 GCF_001604975.1 Cebus imitator | reverse complement strand
GGGGTTTCACCATGTTGACCAGGATGGTCTCGATCTCTTGACCTCGTGATCCACCCGCCTCGGCCTCCCAAAGTGCTGGGATTACAGGCTTGAGCCACCGCGCCCGGCCTGCTTTTTTTTTTTTGAGATGCAATTTTGCTCTTGTTGCTCAGGCTGGAGTGCAGTGACGTGATCTCCGCTCACTGCAACCTTTGCCTCCCGGGTTCAAGTGATTCTTCTGCCTCAGCCTCCCTAGTATCTGGAATCACAGGCATGTACCACCACACCCAGCTAATTTTGTATTTTTAGTAGAGACAGGGGTTTCACCATGTTGCCCAGGCTGGTCTCGAACTCCTGACTTCAGGTGGTCTGCCCACCTTGGCCTCCCAAAGTGCTGGGATTACAGGCATGAGCCACCGTGCTTGGCCTATTGTTAGATTCTTAATGGAGCTGGAAGATTGAAAAGTGACTGCTATTGAGTCCGCCAGACAAGGTCCTGTTCAGAGGTCATATTTTCTGGGAAAGAAAAGTTGTACTGTACCTCAGTGACTGTACAGTTTTCCTGGGATAGTAGGACTAAGGGGTGTTACTGGGGCTTTGAGAGCATGTCTTTGGTGAGGAGGTGACTAACATGGCCTGGGTTTCTCATAGTTCTCTGACTCTGAGTGTGCCCGGCGGGCCCTGGAACAGTTGAATGGCTTTGAGCTTGCCGGTCGACTTATGAGGGTTGGCCATGTGACTGAGCGACTGGATGGTGGCACAGATATCACTTTCCCTGATGGGGACCAGGAGCTGGATCTGGGATCAGCAGGTGGACGTTTGCAGCTGATGGCCAAACTGGCAGAAGGTAGAATATCTCCACAAGGTGAAGAATATGGGGTTGAATTTTAGATCAAGGGTTGGGGCCTAATTCCACCTTTTCTTTTCCTTTTAGGCTCTGGAATCCAACTGCCAACTACTACTGCTGCTGCTGCTGCCGCCGCCGCCCAAGCTGCTGCCTTGCAGCTGAATGGAGCAGTTCCCTTGGGCGCCCTGAACCCAGCAGCTCTGACTGGTAGTCTTGGTCTTGGGAAAGGAAGGGAAGGCTTGGGATCTGGAAAGAAGGAGTGCACTGTGGTTGCTTACTCACTCTGCGTCTCTTTGTTCTAGCTCTGAGTCCAGCCCTGAACCTTGCCTCCCAGTGCTTCCAGCTCTCCAGCCTCTTTACCCCTCAGACCATGTGAGTCTCAGGACCTAACTCATTCTAGTCTTTGATTATTCTCTTTCCTTTGACTTCCCATTTACCTCTTCTTTCCACAGGTAAATCAGTGGCACAGCAGACTGCCTCCCTGTGCCTCTGGGTCCTGCTACTTCACATCTACTCTTCCATGGCCCCATCTCTCAATTTTGTGGACCAAGCCATCCTGAGGGCATGGACATTGTCTCTGAGGGAACTGGGGCCACCCTTAAGACACCAAGAAGAGCTCCTGCTCATGGCCCCACTGGAAATGGACTCTCCTGAGCAAAGCGCCCAGTTGAAGAAAGCAGAATCTACACCTGCATTGAGTACCTGTTTCTCCATGTGTATTGTCTCTGAGATGACCTTCTTGCCCTTTCCTACACCTTAATGATTCCTCAGTTCCTCCCCCATTGGGAAGGCCATAGGGCATTAACTGAAGGCACTGACCTCTCTCCTTTTCCTGAACCTTTACCCTTCAACCTGTCAAGGAAAACCCTTAGGACCTCTGAATCAAAAGGACTGAGTTTGTGGGGTGAGCCTTGAAGGTGATCTTTTCTGCTACAAGGGCCCTACAAGATAGCATGGATTCGTGCATTGAGAAGCCAACCTCAGACCTTGAGGCCAGCTTGAGGCCAGACCTACTGTAGACTCAGCATCTTGCTAGGAGGCATGGGAGTGATCTATCCTGCCAGGCATTTAGGGGCTTTCAGGAATTTAAAGAGGTGGAGTGTACCTTTCGTGTCTTCCATCTTCCTTTGAATACTTGTCCTTCCTCGCAAGTCCTCCCTTTGGCCCAGGGTGGGAGGATGGAGGGAGGCTGCTACTATCTACCACTTCCTGTGTGCCTCCACTGTGGCCTCAACCCTGGCAGTTAAAGCTGCTCCCATTTCCGACCTGGGCATGTGTGAGTCCTTCTCACTGGATTTTATCCCCTTGTGTCTGTGTACATAAATATATATGTATGTATGTGTGTGTGTGTGTGTGTGTATATATATAAAAACTTTGTACAAAAGGCAAGCCACCTCCTTGTGTCAGCTGTCGCCCATTTGTGTGTGGTCTCTGTTGTGTGTCTGTCCGACAACTTCTTATGAGCCCAAACCATGATGTTTCTAGGGATTATAAAAGATTAGTAGCA
Source organism: Cebus imitator (assembly GCF_001604975.1). Taxonomy (NCBI): domain Eukaryota; kingdom Metazoa; phylum Chordata; class Mammalia; order Primates; family Cebidae; genus Cebus; species Cebus imitator. Next base: position 1,437,437 of record NW_016107485.1, on the reverse strand, counting down.
CCATTGTGTTTTTGTTCTTTTATTTTATTTAACCATCTTTAGAAAGAAAAATGAAAACTCAGCTGGGCATGGTGGCTCACGCCTGTAATCCCAGCACTTTGGGAGGGCAAGGTGGGCAGATCATGAGGTCAGGAGATCGAGACCATCCTGGCCAACATGGTGAAATCCTATCTCTTGCCAGGCATGGTGGCTCACACCTGTAATCCAAGCACTTTGGAGGCCAAGGTGGGCGGATCACCTGAGGTTGGGAGTTCAAGACCAGCCTGACCAACATGGTGAAACCCTGTCTTTTTTTTTTTTAAGAAATCCTATCTCTACTAAAAATACAAAAATTAGCTGGGTGTGGTGGTGGGCACCTGTAATACCAGCTACTCGGGAGACTGAGACAGGAGAATCACTTGTACCCGGGAGGTGGAGGTTGCAGTGAGCCAAGATCACTCCACTGGACTCCAGCCTGGTGACAGAGCAAGACTCCATCTCAAAAAAAGAAAAATGAGCCGGGCGCGGTGGCTCAAGCCTGTAATCCCAGCACTTTGGGAGGCCGAGGCGGGTGGATCACAAGGTCAAGAGATCAAGACCATCCTGGTTAACATGGTGAAACCCCGTCTCTACTAAAAATACAAAACATTAGCTGGGCATGGTGGCGCGTGCCTGTAATCCCAGCTACTTAGGAGGCTGAGGCAGAAGAATTGCCTGAACCCAGGAGGCGGAGGTTGCGGTGAGCCGAGATCGTGCCATTGCACTCCAGCCTGGGTGGCATGAGTGAAACTCCATCTCCAAAAAAAAAAAAAAAGAAAAATGAAAACTCACAGAATGGGTTTCCCATTCTGTATCCGCATTACACTCTTGATCCCATGGTTGTCTTCTGCATCTCTCGGCATCTTTATCTCCATCCCAACCTACCCACTGGACAGCTTTAGACTTCACGGGCTCCTTCTCTGTGCTTAAGGACAGATCTTATTTTTCCAGCAGATGGCACTATGACAGTACTACATTCTGTACTTTTTTCCTTGAGTGTGGGGGGAGGTAGGTTGTGATCTTGAAGAGCTTAAGTACCAGAGAAGGCTCCTAAGCTCAGCATTCTTACTCTATTGGCCTTTGCACTTACCTTTGACCCTCTTTGTAGTAGCAATCCCAGTCCAGTATCCAAAGGGGTTTGGGTCTTGTATAATACAGCAGGGTTTCCCTGACCTGATGTCTACTATTGTTCCTCTGTCAGTCCCCTCAACCCTTGCTTTCCATATGGCTCTGCCTGGGATAACACAGGCCTGGGACCAGTGAATTCTAGGGAACTGAGTATTCCAGGAAAACCTATGTGAAAGGGAAGGTGTACCTACCACTGCCTTAAAATAAGTGGGTGGGGGAGAGGCTTTCTCACCCTGCTTAGGGACCAAATGAAAGGAGAAGGACTGAATTAAGGGGCAGGGCTCTGTGGGGTTCCTTTTTTGATCTCTATGGCAACAAAATGCTAAGAATTTCTTCTGCTAAAAATATGTATAATTGCGGCTAGGTTTTAATTTGTCAGCTCTCAGACTTCCAAGCTAGTGATGTTAGCCTCTGGGGTTGCTTTTAACACAAAATCATTTAAGTACTTGAAAACTGCTTGAGTCGGAAAAGGCCAGTGGGACTCTAGCTCCTAAGTCTGTTTACTGCTTCTATAACAATACCACAGACTCAGTAATTTATAAAGAAGTGTATTTCTCAGTACTGGAGGCTGGGAATTTCAAGAGCATGGTGCCTGTATCTGGTGAGGGTCATCCCATGGCAGAAGGGCACAAGGTAGAAATGAGCACATAAGACAAAGGGGACCAGGGGCCAAACTTGCTTTGTAACAGCTCTCTCATGATAACCTGCTCCTGTGATAGTGACATTAATCCATTCATGAGGGCTCTGTCCTTGTGACCCAGTCACCTTGTATTAAGCCCCATCTTCAATACTATTGTTGCATTGGGAGTAAAATTTCCAGTGTGAACTTCTGGAGGACACGTTCAAACCACAGCATTTGATTCTTCCAGGCCTGGATCTCACCTGCTGTTGCTGTTCTCCTGGCTACCACCCCCATCCCTTCCCCTGTCCTATCCTTATTTGCTTTCTGGACCTGGGGGGAAGGGAAGGAGGATGTGCTATTTTTAGGTAGAAGCTGCTGGCTATGACCCAGTACCCCTACAGTTATTGATTTGGCTTCTAATGCATTTTGAGAAGTGCAGTGGGTACCATTTTTGTTAGTCATCCTGAGGCCATGAACTGGGTCTTTTCACAGCTAGCTTGGAGTCCTTCAGACTATTGTAAATATCCACAGGCCTTGCCTCCTTGCCCTCCTCTGCTTGGTTTCCTTAGGTTTCCATCGCTAGCTACTTTGGCCTTCCTACACTTGGATCCTTCCACCTCAGTTCTTCCTTGTAATTAGTGCCTCACACAGCCTCTTTCTGGGAGAGAGACAATATTGGAAGTAAGGAAATATCTAAGACAGTTTCCAGTCTCACTCCATATAAAGTGATGGTATCTAGTGAGTGACAGTTGATGTCAGTGTGTGTGACTCAGTGCCTTCTTTTTTTTTTTTTGAGACAGAGTTTTGTTCTTGTTCAGGCTGGAGTGCAATAGTGCAATCTCGGCTCACCGCATTCTCAGCCTCCCAATTAGCTGGGATTACAGGCATGCACCACCATACCCAGCTAATTTTGTATTCCTAGTAGAGACGGGGTTTCTCCATGTTGGTCAGGCTGGTCTTAAACTCCCGACATCAGGTGATCTGCTCACCTCGGCCTCCCAAAGTGCTGGGATTACAGGCGTGAGCCACTGTGCTTGGCTGACTCAGTGACTTCTTATTATTCAGCCCTCCATAGGAGATGGTTAGAGTGGAGAGAAGCAGGCAGTGAACAGATTCTGGGCCCAGTTTAAGGTAAAAGAAACTTCCCTCAACATCTACCTGCACATGGTGGCAAGGGAGGGGGAAGGTAGGGGTGACATTGTGACCCAGATCCTTTGCCAGCATAGTTAAATTTCTCCACCAGTCCTGAGTTCTAAAAAGGATTCTCACCTGATTTTTGGCTTACGGTCTATATATACTTCTATATTCTCGAGGGTGGTGGCATTTCTTCGCTGTTCTTTGAACTCCTGTGCTCTTGACAAGAATTCTGCTTACTTCCTCAGACTCCCAACAACTCCCAAATAGGAGTTATCAGTAGAAGCAGAGGCTTGACCTGTGAACCTTTAGTCCTGGAGCATGTAATGAAGGGAAGTGAGTAAAAACTTGAAGGATGGAATTATATCACAGTCCCTCTTTTAATGGAAAGGCTTTAGTGAAAATCAGGCAGCAACACTTGGACAGTGAAGAGACTCTGAAAGGTGAGGTGATAGGAGGTGGCTTAATGGTAGTTGTTAACATTTATGCAAGGCTTGTACGTTAGGCACTCTAATCATTTTATATGTATTAAGTCACCTAATCTTCACAACAACTCTCAAAAGTAGATTATTTTATTATCTTTACTTTGTAAACAAGGAAACATCCAAAAAGGTTAAATAATTTTCCCCATGAGCACAAAGTTAGCAAGTTAGGGATTCTGATCCAAGTACTCTGTCTTCAGATTCCTTAATCTTAACCTTACCTGCCTCTGAGCACCACCGTGAAAGACAAGGCCTTGGAGTCAGCAAGGAAGTGTCACTTTTCCTATCCCTGCTCCCATAGCTCTCAGTAGACTCAGAATTTTTCCACTGCCACGTCTTTGCTTATCTTGTTCTCTCTTCCTTTCCTCCTCCTCCTGATCAAAGTCCTGTCCTTTAAGACCCTAACTAACCAGGCATGGTGGCTTGCGCTTGTACTCCTAGCTACTGAGGAGGCTGAGGCAGAAGAATCATTTGAACCTGAGAGGTAGAGGTTGCAGTGAGCTGAGATCATGCCACTGCACTCCAGCCCAGGCAACAGACTGAGACTTCATCTCAAAAAA
>NW_016107485.1:1426174-1433429 GCF_001604975.1 Cebus imitator | reverse complement strand
AGCACTTTGGGAGGCTGACGTGGGCAAATCACAAGGTCAGGAGTTAAAAGACCAGCCTGACCAACATGGTGAAACCCTTTCTCTACTAAAAAATACAAAAAATTAGCTGGGTGTGGTGGCAGGTGCCTGTAATCCCAGGAGGCTGAGGCAGGCAAATCGCTTGAACCCAGGAGGTGGAGGTTGCAGTGAGCCAAGATTGTGCCACTGCACTCTAGCCTAGGTGACAGTATGAGACCCCATCTCAAAAAAAAAAAAAAGACCCTGAAGCTTTTCTAGTTGGAGTTAATCTCTCTTTTCAGTATTCTTTGTCCTCTTGTGGGTCATCTTACTCTGCTTTTATTTAGTAAATAAATTCAATAAAATTAATTTTATTGAAAACTACGTTACTGGATGGTTATAGCCTGATGAGGCCAGCCTTAGATGTCTTTCTCATGATTGCTTTGTTTTGCACATATTAAATGTCTGTGGAATTGAATTAATGCTCTCTCTGTTAAAAGTCAGCACCAGGCTTTCCAAAGGCTGTCCCTTCTAGGCTGCTTTTCCCAGTAGCCTCATCCATTCCTTCCTCTATCCACCAAGAGAGAAGTTGCAGCTTTACTCTTTTTGATGTTACCATGGTAGCCTGTGATACTTTCTTTCTAAAGTACTGCTTGCCATCCACCAGACTGATGTTTCCATGGCAACCAGGTAAAGGGAATAGTCTGCTATTTTCTGCTGGATGCAGAAAAGGAATTGTAGTCTGAGAAGCTGCATATCTGAATCTTCTAGCTTCAGACTTCCCTTTCCCTCTCTCGTAACTTTTATGCTTTATATCCAGGACCGGTTTGCTCTCCAGTGTGCTCTTGGTTGAGAGCGCTCTGAAAGTGAGGTGAGGCAGACCAGCCAATTTAGATCATGTGGGAAGGTGGGGGCAAGCAAAGAGCTGATCAAAGATCACTTCAAAAAGTTGGATGAAGTCTCTTAGTTGTTCAGATGATCTGCTCTCAAGAGCCCTTAAGGAGTTGGCTGAAGTTGCTAGAGAGCCATTAAGCAGTTATTTTTGAGAGCAATGGGTAGATGGGTGAGGTGCCTGAAGACTGGAAAGGAGCCAGTCATTGCCAGATTGTAGAAAGGGGAAACAGTGACCTTGGAAATTGGAGGCTTGTCAGACTTGCCAATGTTCCAGAAAGGATGAGAGTTTCAGTCAGCCTTCAGGCACCAGGAAGCCTACTTGTTTAGAATTAGTGGTGCTGAGAATTCGCCTCCTTTCAACTCCTGAGCACAAGCAAGCTAGGGGACCTCCACCCTGTAGCCAAGTGTCACACTGGAATCATACAGCATGGTTCAGATTCCTCTTCCCTCACAAACTAGCTGAATAAGCTGGGGTAAGTTACTTCACTTCTCTAACTCATACTTCGTCTGTAAAAAGAAAATGATAGTACCTATCTATCTCATAGGAATGTGAGGATTCATTGAGAAAGGTTTGGAACTTGGCTTATTACCGTCCTTAGTATTCCCCTTCCTTTGGATGCCTACTCACTCGATTTTCTAGCTGATTTCATTCTACCCAACTTCAGAAAATGCTCAAGGTTTATGGGGAGAACCAAGGGTGGTGTAATGGTGAAAATAAATCTTCATTTTTAAATAAATAAATTGTTCCTGGGCCAAAGCCCCAGGCTCACAAGGTCTTGGATCACATAGAACCTGCCTAGTTTTCAGGAAAACAAATCCCACTAGCCCAATCTGTTTATGCTTGAGGCTCTGTCCATATAGTTAGATTTTAACCAGATGGTTTTGAAAAATCAAAATGAGCCCCCCTCACTGGTACCTTCAAGGTACCTAGCACCCTTAACTTTGGCAGGGGAAAAATACCACAGGGCACTCTGTTTTAAGACAGGGTCTGGCTCTGTTGCCCATGCTGGAGTGCAGTGGTACCATCACAGCTCACTGCAGCCCCAACCCCCTGAGTTCAAATGATCCTCTTGATTAGCTGGGACTAGAGGCATGTGCCACTACACCCAGCTAACTTTTGTATTTTTTGTAGAGACGGGGTCTTGCTATGTTGCGCGGCTGGTCTCAAACTCCTGACCTCAGGTGATCCTCCCACCTTGGCCTCCCAAAGTGCTAGGATTATAGGTGTGAGCCACAACTAGCTGAGAGCACCCTCTGTTACCACCCTTTCCTTAGCGTCCCTTGTAGCATCCCCCAGGCATTCCCGTAGCACCCATCCTTTGTTGGTATCCAGAGCCTAGCCCTACACTGGCACTTCCTGAATATTTATTTTTAGACAGAGTCTCACTCTTGTTGCCCAGGCTGGAGTGCAATGGCGCGATCTCAGTTCACCACATTCTCCGCCTCCCGGGTTCAAGCCATTCTCCTGCCTCAGCCTCCCAAGTAGCTTGAATTACAGGCATGAGCCACCACATGGCTGATTTTGTATTTTTAGTAGAAATGGGGTTTCTCCGTGTTGGCCAGGCTGGTCTTGAACTCCCGACCTCAGGTGATCCACCTGCCTCAGCCTCCCAAAATGCTGGGATTACAGGTGTGAGCCACTGTGCCCGGCCTTTATTTATTTTTTTAAGACAGAGTCTCACGCTGTCACCTAGGCTGGAATGCAAAGGCGTGATCTCCACTTACTGCAACCTCTGCCTCCTGGGTTCAGGCGATTCTCCCACCTCAGCCTCCTGTGTAGCTGGAATTATAGGTAACCACCATCACACCTGGCAAATTTTTGTAATTGTTTTAGTTAAGACAGGGTTTCACCATGTTGGCCAGATTGATCTCGAAGTCCTGACCTCATGTGATCCATCCACCTGGCCTCCCAAAGTGCTGGGATTACAGGCGTGAGCCACTATGCCCAACCTGAATAAGTATTTTAAATCAGCACAGGTCCTGTGCGTAAAGTCAAGTTATAATTTGAACACAAAAATGGAAAATCGTGCACTAAAATACCATCATGGAGCTTCAGTTGCCAATCTTTTCCCTCAACTCTCCACCAAACAACAAAACCCAACAAAGGGGGTGAGTCCTTATGGGAGGCATGTTGGACCCTGTAGACCGTAACTTAAATTTATATCTCCAAATGGTGGTGTGCTCTGAGAGTTTAGCAAGCTGCTTTGATGCCTAAATAAGGGGCCAGGACATAGGATGCAAAAGGCACTACTACCTCTACTACTCCTCTGTATAATGCTTGAGAAATTACAAAGATCTTTGCTCTTTTATTTAGTCCTAATGACTTCCCTACTAGGTAGGTATTCTTCATTTTTGAGTTGGGATAGCATAGCTGAAGTTCAGAAAACCCGAGAGGTTAAGAGTGACTTCATCCACAGACCCCCATCCAGGAAACATCCTGAGCGCTAACTGAAAAGCATTCAAGGGCTTACTGAATTTGCATTCACATCTGGAGTTTTCAAGGCCATTAAGCTGTGGAAACTTGATATCAATATTCAAATAGACGAAAAGGGACCTTGAGCATATCCATCAGAGAGTCACCAAGATGATAAAGGCTTGAGAAGCAGTATGCTTTTTGTCATGTTTGTGTCCCTTGACGACTGCACCAGCCACGCAAATTTTGCTGCCTTCTTTACAGGAAGCGCCTTTTCCTCATGTGGTGGGCTGCCTGCTGTTTCTCCTCTGTGCAGTTGCTCATGTAATCTGACCACAAGAAATGCTTTTCCTTCTTTCTCTCATCTATCTATAGCCTACATATCCTGCAAGGCCCAGTTTCTAAAATATGTCTTCCAAATTTACTGTTTCTTCCATTCAGAGTTCCTGGAGCACGTGAGGTAGCCCCCAGTTACATAGAATATGATACTGTTTGCTACTGTTTTACCTGTTTTGTGCTGTACTACCTGGTCCATCTCCCCAGCTTAATTGTAAGCTATTTGAGGGGCAGAGATTGTATCTTATATGTATTTGTTTTTCCCATTGGGCCCAGCACAGTAATTGGCAAATTGCAGATGTTGAGTCCTTGAGAGGAACAAAATGTCTTCTAGCATTTGTGGATGAAAGATTAAAATGTTCAGGAAAAATTTACTTAGACTGATATGGATTGAAACTATGTTAGATTTTAATAAAAAGATGTGTGTGTGAACTTCCTGGGAGTAAGAGTTTAACCCAGAGGACTTCTGTGCATGACCTTGGCTGCCTTTCGGGTGGCCCCTGCTCCAGTCTCTCTAGAAGGGGGTCAGATGCAGCAGGGCCTAAAGGCTCATCTGTAGGCAGAGGCCCAGAGTGGAGAAATTTCCAGATGCAGGACTATCCGCTCCTCTGGCCCTCAAGGGAGAGCACACACAGTCTGTGCTCTGGGCCAATGAGGGGGTCTTGTGGGCAAAGGGGAATGGAAGTATTAGGGGCTGGGAAGGGGCTGGTAAGGGAACACGGACTCCAAGACAAAATAGCAGTGGTTAAGAGATACATGAGGGCAGAAGGGACCTTGCTTGACATGGCAGCTTAGGTCCCAATGCCCCTCTGCTGACCTCTCACCCCAGCCCAGATCAGTGGCTCTACTTTCCCTTGATCAGAGAAAGAGAGAATGGCCTGGTTCTCAGAGAAGGCCTCACCTCTCCCAAGTCTGGCGGGAGCCGGGCTTCAACTTCCGTCTGTTCTGAGCTATTCCCTGTAGGCGTCTGGAGGGAACACACAGATGGGTCGGGCTGATGGGACTGGCTGAGTTGGGGGAGGGAGGCTCGTGGTGTGTGGCTCCCCTCATGGGGGAGTCTTGCTGTCATTGTCTTCCATACACAAAGCACATGTTTTAAGCTTCTGCCACATGAAAGGCACTGGGCCTTTCTTGCTCCTCATCTTTTTCTCAGTCTACATCTGACCATTAGTGATACTCTCCTTCTAGAAACCCCTGCCTCTGGCAGTAGTCACAACAGGCTCAATCCTAGTTCTCCCACTACCTTTTTGGCAGCTGCCTCTCCACCTTCTCCATCTATATATCCCCAGGATCTCCTTGTTCCCTCTTCTTTCTCTGGACTCCTGAGGCTTTGTTTTAAATCATTTTGTTTCATTTTTGAACAGGTGCTATATGACATAGTTAAAAGTTCCAAGGCCAGGCGTGTTGCTCATGTTTGTAATCCCAACATTCTGGGAGACCAAGGCGGGTGGATCACCTGAGGTTGGGAGTTCAAGACTACCCTGGCCAACGTGGAGAAACCCCATCTCTACTAAAAATACAGAATTGGCCAGGCGTGGTGGCACATGCCTGTAATCCCAGCTACTCCAGAGGCTGAAGCAGGAGAATCACTTGAACCTGGGAGGTGGAGGTGGGGATGAGCCGAGATTGTGCCATTGCATTCTAGCCTGGGCAACAAAAGTGAAACTCTGAAAAAAAAAAAAAAAAAAGAAGTCCCAACGGTAGAAAAAGGGCATACAATGAAAAGTTACCTTCCTATCCCTGTCTTCTACTCACCCAGTTGCCCTTCCCAGAGGCAGCCAGTACCATCTTTTTATTTATTTATTTATTTTGAGACAGAGTCTTACTCTGTTGCCCAGACTGGAGTGCAGTGGCATGATCTCAGCTCACTGCAACCTCCGCCTCCTGGGTTCAAACAATTATCCTGCCTCAGCCTCCCGAGTAGCTGCGATTACAGACACCCGCCACCACGCCCAGCTAATTTTTGTATTTGTATTTAATTTTGTATTTCGCCATGTTGGCCAGGCTGGTCTCAAACTCCTGATCTCAGGTGATCTACCTGCCTCAGCTTCTCAAAGTGTTGGGATTATAGGCATGAGCCACCCTGTGCCCAGCCTGTAACAAACTCTTGTAAATCTGATGAAATTCATGAACCCTTTTCTCAGAGACATGCATGACTAAACAAATACATCAAATTGCATGTACCACTTCACAAGACACAGACTCCATCAGTAGTCTGGGGTAAGGATCCCAGCCTGGACTACACCTTCTCCCTTAGTGTAATTGTGGATCCCCTTCCAAAATTAAAATGCAAGGCTCCTTGTTTGAAGAATTTTAAGAATACAACAGAGCATTAAGAAGAGAACAGGCCAGGCATGTGGTTCACTCCTGTAATCCCAGCACTTTGGGAGGCCGAGGTGGATGGATCACAAGGTCAGGAGTTTGAGACCAGCCTGATCAACATGGTGAAACCCCTATCTCTGCTAAAAATAAAAAAATTAGCTGGGCATGGTGGCATGCACCTGTAATCCCAGCTACTCAGGAGGCTAAGGCAGGAGAATTCACTTGAACCCAGGAGGCGGAGGTTGTGGTGAGCCAAGATTGCACCACTGCACTCCAACCCACATGACAGAGCGAGACTGTCTCAAAAAAAACAAAAGAAAACAGCATTAAACTAAGCATGTGCACAGGCCACAACCTTTTCCCCTTGTTCTTCTACTATCTCTATGGTGATTATTCTCATTAACTGTTTCTCTTGCCCCAACTTGTTTTGAATTTCAGATTCAGCTGTCCAGAGAGCTACTGAAACTATATAGATGTTCTTCTAGCATCTCATATTCAGTGTCTTCAAAATGGAGCTCCTTACTCCCATTACCTCCTCTGCCCCCTACTCCAAGTTCCTCACCATCCTCCTACCACCTACAACTTTTTCCTCTCTTTATACCCATCCACTGAGTTGCCAAGTCCCATTGATTCTGACCCTCAAACCCATGCCTCCTTTTCTTTCACACTGCCATCCCCTCAGGATGGTCTTTCATTATACTATATTATGTATCACTGTTACTGGTCCCTAAACTCAGCTCCTCAGGGCTTGCCACTGCAGTTCCAGTCCACAAACACCTCTCCCAGCCTCCTCTTCCCAAAGGACAATCCTAATCATGTTATTTTCACATTCAGAGACCTTGCAGTGACTCTCGCTGCCTACAGAGTTGGGCACAAACTCTTTTTCCTGGCATTTAAGGTCCTTTACAGTGGGACTCCAAACCTTCTTTTCCATGCTCATCTCTTACCCCTCCTCTTCATGTCCCTGAGGTTTCAACCCAACTGTACAGCCATCTGGTCCCTTCATGGGCCCAGTGTGTTTTCCTGCATTTTAAAATTTGAGTTGCCTCTGTTCATGGTCCTCAGAATTTAGAACTTGCTTACTCCACTACAGGCATGTAATTTATCTGGACCTTTCACCATAGCCACTGCACATGGCCCTGCCCATTGTGTCCCTGCATCTTGTCTGCTGTCTCCACTTTCTCTTCTCCCCATCCTTATTGGAAAGGGAGCCTCAGATGCAAAGCCGGATAAAATCACCATTAAGGGGCCAGGTGCGGTGGCTCAGTCCTGTAATCCCAGCACTTTGGGAGG
>NW_016107485.1:1407681-1425094 GCF_001604975.1 Cebus imitator | reverse complement strand
ACTCCTAGGCTCAAGCAATTCTCCCACCTCCCAAATAGTTAGAACTACAAGTGTGCTGATTTTTTTTTTTTTTTTTTTTTTTGAGACAGGGTCTTGCTCTGTTGCCCATGCTGTGCTGCAGTGGTGCAATCACAGCTCACTGCAGCCTTAACCTCCTGGCTCAAGTGATCTTCCCAGCTCAGCCTCCCAAGTAGCTGGGATTACCCGAACGACACCACGCCTGGGTAATTTTTTGTAAAGACAAGGTCTCACCGTGTTGCCCAGGCTGGTTTTAAACTCCTGAGCTCAAATGGTCCTCCTGCCTCAGCAGTGCTGGGATTACAGATGTGAGCCATCATGCCTGGCCAATGTTTATATTTTTTGTAGAAACTGGCTCTCACTGTGTTTCCCAGGCTGGACCTTATATAGTCTTTAAGGAATTAACAGATAAAGTGTATAAAGTCCTAAGGATAGTGCCATTATTCATCTTATTATAACTACCCATGCTGGGCTGGTCCCCTTGGCTCCTCCCCAGCTGCAAGGACTCAAGAGGTATTGCAACCCTCTTTCCATCAAGTTCTGGGAGGCTGTGTGGGGTAGAGTGGAGGCTGGCCCTCAGGTGCTCAGGTAGCTGTATTATATGTCTAGGGGTGGTGAGAGGAGCTGCTGTCTCTGCTCCCTTTGTTCAAACTTATGGCTCAGGCAGCAGCAGGCGTGGGAGTCCCCAGGGGAGGCAGTGACAGCTTCAGTACTCACACGGGCTTCGCAGGTGACAGCTGGGGCTGTGGGGCCCTGCCAGAGGAGGTGCAGGCGGACCCCATCACGCTCCAGCTGATGGGCCTCCCTGGTGGATAGGGGCCCCACCTTGAACCAGCCCAAGTAAAAGCTGAGTACCTCTGGGAGCTAAATGTAACTTCTAGCCTGTTCCCTGCAGGATATAGTGAGGTAAGGAGACGAGGCTCAGTCTGGAGACTTGGTCCCACTGTGTCACTCATTTACAAATGACTTCTAGGAGGTCCCTGTTCCTCTCCAGGCCTGTTTTCTCATTGGCAAACGCACGAAGTGGACCTGATTATCTGTAAGGGCCTGTGGCCCTTTGACACGGACTACCTCAGGCCAAGTCAATTCCAGAGCCTCCTTAGAGAGTTAGGTTCCTTACTTCTCTGGGCTTGAGTTTTCTTGTGGGTAATACAGTTTCCATCAACACCCATCCCTTCCCCGGAGAGTCCAAGAACCGTCAAAAGTGAACAGATGCAGTACAAAAATTATTTATTGAAAAGGGAAAGGGTGGCCCCTTGCTGGTGCCTCCTGGGCCCTGGCTAAAAGGGGTTGCCCCTGCTCAGCATCTGAATGCAGAAAGTCTGTCCACCCCTTACCTTTAATAACCTTAAAGGGGAAGTGGGGTGGTGGAGTGGTAAGTCCACTTGAGAGAATCAGTCTCAAGAACAGCGCTTCCAGGCCCTTGCCTTTAAGAACTCCTTAAAGGCAAAGTGGACAAATACTGCAGATGAGAGCCAGAACGTTTTCGGGAAGGTCCTTGGAAGATGGGGGGGTGGGGTGGGGAGGGGTCTCCGTGTCTTTACCTTTAAGACTCTTTTAAAGGTGAGGCATGTTCACGCAGCGTACAAAGAAAGCAAACTCCGTCAAGGAGTCTACAAAGCACTTTTCAAGATCTCGCTTTTAGTATTTCTTTACAGACGAGGTGGCCAAGCGCGAATTAATTAAAAAAAAAAAAATACCTTGCAGAATTATTTTTCTTCCCTCCCCGCTCACCGGCCGCCCTCAGGTCTGCGTCCTCGCCTTCTAGGCGCCCTGGGGTCCGAAGGTTCGGAGAACGCGTGGGGGCGGGCGTGGAGGTTCCGCCCAGCGGACTCGGACCGCCCCCGGCGGTCACACCGCGGCATCCTGGGAGTTTTTGGTTTCCTAGACGGCCTCCACCGGGGAAGCCGGACGGGGGCGGGGCGAGGCGAGGGGGGCTAGCGGAGGGCGCGGTGACCATGGCGACAACAGTGGCCATGGCGACTGCGGCTCAGAGCACCGAGAGGTCGTGACACGACCTGGAGCGCTGCTTGAAGAACTTGGCGTTGCGCGGCACCAGGTTGGCGAGGAACCGTTTGGCCTTCTTGGTGAGGCTCTCGCGGCGTGCTGGCGGTGCAGGGCCCTCGGGGCTGCCCAGCTCGGGCCTCTGGCCCCCGGCGCGGTTCCGGCCCCGCCGCAGCCGAATCTGGCGCACCGCGCCCTCGAAGAGCTCCCGCGTGTTGTGGTGAAGTGCGGCCGACGTCTCGATGTGCTTGCAGCTCAGCGTCCCGGCCAGGTGGCGGCCCTCTGCGGAAAGGGACCGGCTCAGGCGCCCACTGTGCTGTACGGGGTGGGGGGTGGGGTGCCGGGACGAGGGTGGGCCTGGGGAGTGCCTGGGCTTGTGGTTGGAAAGGTTATCGGTACTAGCGAATCTTGGAACCGAGAGAACAAAGTGGTGGAGGTGCGAAGGAGAGAGAGAAGTGGGCCTTGGAGAGAGGTGAGGGGAAGTGACAAGAAGGGATTCTCAGGGTCCTTGAGTGGGGCTTTGGGAGTCTGCCTTTAGACTAATTGCAAGTGGGTTCGTACACCAGCGATGGTAAAACGGCCTTAGGGAGAAGAGGTGACCTGGAAGGGAGAGCGTTCCCTTGAGATCGCAAGTATGGAATCTGTTCAGTATACACACCCTCCAGTGATACCTCCCGGGAGCGGGCCAAGTCGCTCTTGTTTCCAACGAGGATAACTGGTAGGTCGTGGTGCGGCCTCCCAGCCCGGAGCCTAAGTAGGGTCTCTGGAACTTTGGAGAAGCTCCGTCGGTCAGTGACTGAGAAGACGATGAGAAAGGCGTCCCCGGTCTGAAGGCAGTGGTCCCGCAGCCACCCTCCTGCATCCCCCTGCAGACAGGCAGAGAAATGTTAGGGCTGGAGGGATCTCCTGATCCTGGGCTGTGAGGGAGAAGGAAGTCACCTGCTTAGGACAACAGAGCTAGTTAATAGCAGAATCTCCATACCCAGAATGTTTGTGGAGGAGGGAGAAATTAGTAATGTGAAGGTCCTAGACTAGGGTAGCCATTCTGATTTCTTAAGTTAAGCTCTTGATTTTAAAATGAATATTATTCACATGTCTGTAATTTGGCCTCTTATTTCTATCTGGTAATCTTTGTGTCCAAATATTAAGCAGTCTTCACTCTTTCCCCCCTTCCCTGATATTCCAGAGCCCTGAGCTCTTGTCCTGTCACATCAGATTCCTTCAGGCTGAAAAATGTATGGATGGAGTCGATTTCAGGGTGTCCAGCCTAGCTTGCAGCTGCAGGTTTTGTCAAATTCCCATCCTGAGTTTCCTCTGGGTCAGAAGATTCTGGAAAGACTGTAGCTTTTTATGGCCATGGCCTGTGGTATGAACATTGGTGTGGGCCTTTGCCTTCTGAGGTGATATGAACAAAAGCTCAGGTTCCAGTACATGTTGAAACCAGGACCAGCAGTCCCACCAGCCTTCAGCCAGACTTTGCCCTTCCCCTGTTCTCCCAGCTTCATCACCTGCCTGCCACCACATCTTAGTTCTCACCTGTTCCCAGATGTCATAAACAACTAGAGTCACTTCTTCCTTATCCACCACGATGCGTCTCTCATAGGTATCCTCTGTTGGAAAATAGGGAGAGGGAATAAACTCTATTAGGAGGTTCCCCAACATTTGTGAGACCTGGTAATCAGGGACACCTCAGATCTCAGCACCAGAGAAACCATCCTGCCCTCCGGCCCCAACTTTAGGGAAGCTGCCATAGAAAGCATTGGAGAAGCTTCTGTTAAGCTCTGTCCTCCAGGGGCTGCTCAGGTCATCAGCACTTCCTTCCCTGACCAGGGCCCCAGAGCCCCCTCAACCCCTGCAGGGCTTCCCCAAATACCTGAGTTCTCTGGTTCATGAGCACTGTCTCCCTGGAGACCACCAAAAGTGCCTGCTAGGGTGCTCTTGCCCACGCCACTCTCCCCCACTAGCATGACCTTGAAGATGCCATCCTTTTGAGCAGGGGGAGCCTCCCCTGAGCCCAGCGAGTCAGAGGAGCCAGAGGATGAGGCCTGAGGTGGCCAGTCAAGTTCATCTACAGCCTGGGCCCGCCGGAGCTGGTGCTTGTAGGGGACAGGCATACTGCCTCTTCGTCTGGGGGCCCCAGGGGCAGAGGGTAGCCCGCCCTGGTCCAACTCTGCCAACAGTTTCTCTGGATTCTTCAGCAATGTGGCATCTGCTTCTGGGGTGGGGTGGGAGGGCAAAGAAAAGGAAGCTATGAGTGGGATATGCCCAGCCATCTGCAGAAGGCTCAATCCAGGCTATTCCAGCATCAGAGGCCCAGCCACACCCACTTGATGACCATTACCCAGAAGTAACTGACAATCTCTGGCCTGACCTCTTACAGTAAAGTCTCCAGAAGCCTGAACTGGAGCCAACATGATAGCTTCTCCAATGTGGTCCCAACCCCAACCTAGTCAAAATGTGCCCCATGCAGGGAAGGGACCTGAATGCAGGCTCACACACCCACTCACACATTACACTGGCACACAGGCACACCCCTAGACTAGGCCTCTGGCCCTGTGGGGTGCAGCAGGGATTAGGGGAAGCTGCCTGTCTTTCCACCAAGAGGCCCTTCCTCCTCCTGTTTCCAGCACTGGTAATCCCCAAACCGAGGAGAAGCAGAGAGAATGAGAAGCTGAAGCTGCTGCCCAGTGTCTGGGGAGTAGGTATAGCAGAGTAAAAAACTTTGTAGCGAGCCTCTTCCTAGGAAAGGGCCTTTGCTTTTTGAGATGATGTGCATGTTGGGTCTCTGTGGGCTCTGTGTGTGTGTGAGAGAGAGACGGGGGCTGCTGCTTCCCGTGGCCCTATAGGTGAGCATCCCTCAGTGCGTGGTTGGGTGTGAGAATCCTGCATTCCTGTCTGTCCCTGTGAGTGGGAGAGAATATTGTGTTCATAGAGAGGTAGAAGTAGAGAGAGAGTGTGTGTGAGAGTGACAATGCCAGGGTCAGGGTAACTGGAGGAGGAACAACAGACACAACAAAGGGGGCTGGAGGGAGGCTGGAAATAGCCCAGGATCAATACTTGGCCAGCAGCCAGGGCCTCCAGGAGCCAGAAGAACCCTTACAACAGGTCCCCGGGGTAGCCCCCTGCCTGTGATTCCCAGGCTTGGGGGCTGCCCCTTTCTTCTCCCCTTCCTTCTTGCCCATCCCAGCCTCGGGAATGAGGCTGAGCTAGGGGCCATGTACCAGTTTCTCAAGCAGAGCCCTGGGAGTGATGGAGGAGGGGGCATTTAGGCAGCTCTTCCCCTCCACCCTAGCCTAATCCCAGTCCTTGTGTGAGCAGGGGTCTTCTCCACTTTCTGAATTGCTCTTCTCTTGCAGACTGGGCTCAAGCTCCCTCAACCCCTAGTTCTGACCTCCCCATCAAAGCTTCAGCTCCCACCCCCATGGTTTCAGCAACAACCTGCCCAGGTTATCCCTCACCTGGCGTGGGCGTCCCTGGAGGGGAGGCCCGGTGGCTGCCAGAGGAGCAGAGTGCTGTGGTTTCTGTGTCCATGTCCATGTCGGTGTCCAGGTCCGTATGCATCGGTGTGCGTGTGCGTGTGCAGCCCAGCGGCTCGCAGCACCCGCTCCCTCACTCAACAACACTGTCAGCTTTTCCCTTTAAATACCACCCCCCAACACACATACCCTCCCCACAAGACACCTGGGGAAATTGTCCCGCCCCCTGATGAGGTCACACATGCTAATGAGCAGTGATGTCAGCGGGATTCCCTCCTTTCCGTCCCCCCCTCCCTTTCCTTTGTATCGTTTCCCTCTGGGAGCATACACACTGCAGAGCCTGGTTAAGGCATGACAGAACAGTCAGGGGGCAGAACAGACAAGGGTTGCTGGGGGTGTCATGGGTAAGGGAGCTGAGGGTGGGAGAAGGCAGGGACCTCGGGAGGTGAAGATCTTTCTCCAGCAGCCAGGACTATGCATCATTTGTCTCTTGTATTTCCAGCCCACTAGCCCAGTGTCCAGCTTAAAGAGTGTGCTCAGTGGCTGCACAGGGGGAAGAGGCAGAAAGACTAAAAGCTGGTTTGAAAAACGAGATATAGGTCAAAAGAGGTGTGGGGACTGAGGCACAGCCACCCTGCCACCTTTTCCTTCTCCAGCCTGCCTCTTCTGGGCCAAGAGCCACAAAAGTACCCATTTCCCAGCCTCTAGGCAGACGCTCTAAGGAAGGAAATACAGCTGCTTCATTTGGGCAGCTTCATTTTACCACTAAGTTCAGGTAGGAGCAAAACATTGTGGAGGCTCCTCCACCTTCTCTCCCTGCCAGGCCCACCAAGCCAACAATAATCAGAGCAGGGAAAAAGGACCAGACAAAGCTAGCTATCTCAAACACGAAGTTCCCAATCTTAAGTGGGGCAGAGGGAGAGCGCCGGCTACCTCCCAACTCCCCTACCCCACTGTTAATGCTTTTTGGTGAAACTGCCAGGACTTCTAGGCTATGCAAGGCAGATGCACAATGGATGATGTCTGGCTGTTTGACGAAGCCCAGATAGTACATATCTTACTGTTCCTTTTATGCCCAGTTCCCTTTTCTTTCAGGTTTCTTCTCCTGCCTCTTTCCTGCCTGTCCTCCTTCCTGACACCCTTAAGCTCCCAAAAACACACTCTGATTTCCTTTCCTTGCCCCATTTTTGCCAGATGCTGTGCTAAGCACTTTCCTGCATTATCTCCTTTCATCTTCTTGACCCCAAGGCTCACATGGTAGGTAGGTGGCCTGTCCCTAAAGCAATCCTGCAGCTGGAAAATGGGAACACCAGGAATCCCACCCACATCTTTCCAGTGCCAAAGATTTTTTATTTCTACACTATGCTGCTTTCCTTCTCTTAAATATTCCAACTGTCTCCTATTATTGGGAACAGTCTATCCTGCAATCCTCAGCAGACTTTTCCAATGGAAGAGGTAACTAATCATCTTGGGAACAATATGCAGTTGACGGTTCACTTATCTGGAGGTCAACTACAGGGCAACAGTACAGGGTTTGAGGAAGCAGAAAGGACTCCTTAGCAGCTAAAATATTCATACACTTTACTCACTGGGTAGATTCTCCAGTCCTAAATCATGGCCTACTTATCCTTACTTTTATTCACAATTTTAATGTGTCCATGTGTGTTCCTGTACTAGTAGATTAGAAACACATTTAGAGTAGCAAGTGACCCCTGGTAGCCAGGGAAGTAACACCACACACACAAAAAAACATTTATTGCACTCATATGCATTTTATAAGTGGTCTGAGGTCATTTAGCATAAAAGCAAATAGCTCCCCATACTCCTACAGTTACAGTGTCAGGAGACACTGCTGGAGAAAAGCCACTGGTTTCTATGAATGATCCTCAGCTATTCAGAAAATTTTTATTATATTGCAGATGTGCTGAAGACAAGTGTAACATTTTAGAATTACTTCCTTCCAAAATGAATATTTTTATTTTTTTCAGAGAGAGGGTCTGTCCCTATTGCCCATGCCCAGGCTAGACTGCAGTGGTGCGATTATAGGTCACTGTAACCTCAACCTCCCGGGCTGAGCATTTGCCTGTGTCCAGGCTCCCTTAGGAATGGGAGGTCCTGTGGAATAGTGGGACAAGGGTGAGATTTGGAATGGAGTAGTGCCAGGTCTAAATCCACCACTTGGTAGAGACTGGGCCAATCTTCGGATTTCCCTGAAGCTCCTCCTGAGCCTGCGAAATGGGGTTTATGATGCCCATGGCCCAGCTCTGTTGTGAGGGTTCACTTCAGGTGATGAAGAATCTGGCATCATTAGGCACTCACTCTTTTTAAAAAAAAAAAAAAAAAAACGTCAATAGCAAATTTTGCCTAGACAGGCACTCACTCTTTAACCACCTTGGTGCTTCTGCAGCCTTAGGCTGTGTGGCTGGGGGTCCTTCTTCCCTCCCAGTGAGGCCTGGAGCTTGGTTCAGGCCCATGATTTCCTTTCCTTTTTTTTAAATCTATTTATTTATTTTGAGACCAGGTTATGAGACTAGCTAGTTTTTGTATTTTTGGTAGAGACAGGGTTTCGTCATGTTGCCCAGGCTGATCTTGAACTCCTGGCCTCAGGCAATCTGCCTGCCTTGGGCCCCCTAAAGTGCTGAGGTTACAGGCATGAGCTACTGTGTCTGGCAGAATTTTGTTTCTTAAGGACCGAGTTCTGGTATCTTTTTTTTTTTTTGAAAGGGAGCCTCGGTCTATTGCCCAGGCTGGAGTGCAGTGGTGCGATCTCAGCTCACTGCAACCTCTGCCTTCTGGGTTCCAGCAATTCTCCTGCCTTAGCCTCCCAAGTAGCTGGGACTGTAGGTGCATGCCGCCACGCACAGCTAATTTTTTGTATTTTAGTAGATACAGGGTTTCACCATGTTGCCCAAGCTGGTCTTGAACTCATGAGCTCAGGCAATCAAGCCTTGGCCTCCCAAAGTGCTAGGATTACAGGCGTGTGTGAGCCACTGCTCCCAGCCCTGGTATCGTCTTTTATCTTAGATTCTAGACTCTGATTCACAGCCTGATTCCTATCTCATGCTGAAAATGCCTCCTGCCTTCCCACCAAGAGCCTTGATGTGGGTCCCACACTCGTAAGACCAAGCACCTTGGATATTGGTATCTATCTTGACGAATTTTAAGTTGCCTCATTGCTTTTTGTCTTGGGCCCTGGTGGAAATAAACCTGAGTGACTGCTCCCCAGTGCCATCACTTGGGCAGAACCCTCTGTCTTAGTTTTCCCATGCTGCCTGTATAAGGTCAGTCCCCTATCCCAGCTACCTTGGGGCTTCACTATGGCTGACATGAGTATTATTACTGCCTACACCCTGTACAGCATACACCTAGAAACTAAAGAAACTTCTTTCAGGCCCACTGATCTATAAGCACAGGCCTCCCTAATGAACTCTGCCCTAAGTCCTCCTTCCAGCATTCAGAAGCATTCCACCACAAGGAGCAGTTTTACCTGAAGTCTTTGTCCACTTTCAGTTTGCAATACCACTAGGAGAGAAAAGGTCTGGATAAAGGGATGAAGATTATCAGGCTGCAGGTAATTGAGGTGGCTATGGGGAAGAGAAGAGCAAAGGAGAGGGCAAAGACCAGGCTATGGAGAGGCAGGGGAGGGAGAATCAGTGCTTGATTATTTACACTGGGCCTGACGTTGAGTGGACCCAGGACTGTTTGTACTTAGGAAGGAGGGCCCAAAGGGAGAACAGTAAGCAAGAACCAGGTTCTCTGGAGCCCACTCCCCAGTCTCTGGAGAGGGTCTGCAGTGAAAGGAGCTTGGTTCTTCCCTGAGCCAAGGTGCCAGGGTCCCAGAACTGCACATGGACCCATACCCCTCTCTGCTACTTCACCAGGCTCTTGCTCACTAGGAGAAAGGAAAATTGTGCAGTTAGTGCTGGTTTTGAAGATGCTGACAGGCTGTAATCAACAGGGCCTCCCTACCAGGTGTGGGGCTAGGCTGGGTAACAGGCTTCACTGGGTATGGGGCTAGACAAGGAGAACATGCAGGGAGCCTCTATCCCCAGGGACTGACTCCATTAGGGAATTCCTCAGCTTTGCTCCTGAAGCATCACTCCCACCCCTACAACCTCCTTCTATGTCTTTTGCCTCGATTTTCCTTCCAAACTCAGGCAGCTTCTATCACTTTGCTAAGTAGGGGCTGGGTTCCAACACTGCTTGCAAATCATTCCCTCCATTACCCGCCCCTCGCCGCCCCAGCTCTGCAGCTCTGGCCGCTGCTTGTGCTCTCAAGCCCAGGGTCTCGCCCTCTTGTCTCTTCAGTTTGCTTGTCCTGTGGACACTTCCCCTGCCTGGAATTCATAGCTCTATTCCAACAGCATTCTTTAGAATCCAGTTTGGGCCCTCTTCCAGGCAGACCTCTTGGATTTGGCCATGGGAATGCCAGCACCTCATACCCTGAATGTTTGTGAATTTTCCCTCTACTCATCTTTGCCTGCTTTGAGGTATCCTGGCTGATAATTCCATCTGTCTTGCATAGGACAGACTGCTAAATGCCTGGTGGGCATGGAGGGTGGAGGGTAGGAGTCATGACTCCTGTGTCCCACCACAGGAGTGGTGCTTGGGGAATGCTCCATAAACGACAACCTTCCTGACTGCAGGGCCCAGCTGGCTCCCCTCACTTCTATCCTGGCCGTTAGGAAAGAGGCTTGGTGCACACCCCTGGAGTCAGTCACTGCAGAGCTGGGCCCCAGGCATTTGAGCGGAAATGGAGTGGGCTGGTCCTTATGGTTCCTAGAATTTTTTTTACCTTCTGTGTGGTTTAAAAATCAAGAGTGCAGGGGTTGGAAGATGAACAGGAAGAGGGGAGGAGGTAGAGGGCCAAGCAACGGCTTCCACAGGGAGAAGCGGGATGAGGTGAGCATAGACCGAGATGGGAAGAGGCGGGGCTCAGGCTCACGGCTAATTTGCAAAATTTTGAGATGTATGATTCCTTTATTTTTGACCTCGACTGACTGAGCAATGCCATAGCTATGGAACAGAAGCATTTGTTGCACACTTTTTGTGAGCCAGACCCTGTAGGAGGGATTGTGGATGGCAAAACCTCAGATTCTGCCCAAATTCTCCTCTTGGGGGCTGAAGGGTCTCCAGTTAATTGGCATTCCGGTGCTTAAGGCCACTTTTGGGTGGAGGTTTGGCAAGGATGGAGTGTCCAGGCCTATGATCCTCTAAGAACTTTACTTTTTAAAAACAGCCACCCAAATGGCGGTGGCGTGGGAAGCAGGTGGGGGTGAAGAGACTGGGGTCTCTGGCTGTGTACAGAGGAGGCTCTGTGAGCCCTCTCCCTGCCTGAAGGACACCTAACTTTACAGCAGCTACACAGGGTCAACAGGAGGCCTAGCAAGTCCCCTCAGATCCAGGGACAGGGAGGGAAGTGGTGGAGGGGAGGCTGACCCACCCTCTAAAGGGTTGTGCCACCACGAGTAGTGCCCCAGAGGAGAGGCCCCAGTAGAGTCCCTAGGTCCCCTCAGGTAAGCAGTGGCTCATCCTCTGCTTCAACTACCCAGACCCCCGGTTCAGCCAGTGGCACCAGCAGCACATCATCCTCATCTTCTGGGGCCAGGACTGCTGTGTGGGGACCAGGAGGGCTTCGGGTTGGTCCTGGGGGCCCCAGGCTGGGCAGGAGGCGGCCTCGCAGGGCCTGCACCACTCCAGACAATAGTGATGGCTCTAGGGGCAGTGAGGGCAGTGGCCCTGGGGCTTCGGGGACAGTAGCAGAGGCTGGAGACGTGCTGGCAGATGGGAGGGCAGCCTTGATGGGCAGTGGGGGTGCCTGCTCCCCATCTTGCCCACCCACTGCCCCACCCTCACGGGCTGGACCTGTGCTGCCATCTAGAGCCTCAAGGGGAGCAGTGGAAAGTGTGACCTGGGATCTGGACTCAGAGGCCCGAGCTGGGGTGCTAGTTCGAGGAAGAAACCCCCAGCGGCGGAGACGGCGTACCAGGCGGCGCATCAAGCGGCCCCGCTGGCGACGGCGGGCACCTGAGGCACCTCCTGGAGTCATATCCTGGCGTAAGATCTGTAGCAGAGAACGCAGGTTGCCCAGCACTGAGTTCTGCAAGAGATGAGGAGGCCTCAGAGTCAGAGGGCCAAAGGCTGAATGAAGGAGGGTACAGGGGCAGGGCCACAGCAGAAGCGGGACCAGGAGGTGCTAGGGTTGTGGGGAGTGACTTACATCATTAGGATTCTCTGTAGGAAAGTCTTCTACAGGTGGGATGGCACCCTGGGCAATGAGCTGCCCATAGGAAGGGGGTGCCTGCTGCTGTACAATCTCGGCCTCCATCCGGGAGAGGGGGGCGAAGATGCTAGAAGGAATGAGGACTGCTTAGTTACTGATAGGTCTCAGCCAGAGTAGACCACCCCAGCCTGGTCAGTCCTCCCCCTTCCACACCTGGGCCAGGCTGGCTGGAGCTGTGCCATGGCTTTCCCAAAGGTCATCTGAGGTCCCTCCTCCCTTGAGACTGCTTTCAGGATCTGGACCTGTCCCTTACAGGAGACAACTGACAAGCTGATCATGGGAACCTCTCCCCAAGGTGGCTTTCATGGTCTCCCTTAGCTGCATGGCCCAGTCTCGCCCTCAGGCTCTACTCTGTTGCCAGCCCCACTCCCACTGACCTGTACTCCTGGGTGCGAATGGCATAGAGCTTGCAGGTGCAGCCCAGGGCGATGACCAGGAGCAGGCCACACACTAGACTGCCAATGACCGCAGCTGTGATGACCTTGCGGGGCAGAGCATAGGAGCAGTCCCACTCATCACTGCCGTCAGCACAGTCTGGCTGCCCATCGCACACCCACGTCTCATACACGCACTTCTCGTCCCGGCATCGGAAATTGCCAGGCTGGCAATGCCGACAGCGTCTCTCGTCTGCTCCGTCAGCACAGAAAGTCTGGTAGTTGCAGCGGTCAGCAGGCAGGTAGCAGGCTGTGGCACCAGAGGTGCCAGCAGCCCCACAGGGGAAGTGTCCAGGTGGGCAGCCTGGGCAGTCCTCCTCATCTGTGCCATCAGCACAGTCCCATGAGCCATCACAGCGCTGTGCCTCACTATAGCAGCGCTCACCTAGGCCTTCGCCAGCCCCCAGGCCAGAGCCTAAGCCGCAGGGTCTGTCCCAAGGCAAGCAGTAGCCCCGCACATGGTAGGTGGCATTGAAGCCACGACCACTGCTCCAAGCGACTGTGTGGTAGGATACAACAGCCTGGCCAGACAGTGTCTCCACAGTGACAGCCTTGCCATTGCTGAAGTGGGTGAGACTACGCAGTAGTCGGGAGCTCTCAGGGGGCCCAGGGCCATCATACACATGCACTGCATCTCCAAAGCCCAAGTCCAGGGCTGTGAAGCGCACGGCCAGCCGCCGGCCATCATGGGGGTCCAGCAGCCAATGGCAGGACTGGGGGTGGGAGACTGAGGCAAGGTGTGTATATCCAGGGGAGGAGAAGACCCCATAGAAGTCCTCCAAGGTGAGATTGCAAGGCAGGGAGGGGATGGGCCCTGAGGTCAGGCCAGGAAAGGGGTCTGAGGTGCAACCTGCTTCATCAGAGCCATCGCCACAGGCATCAATCCCATCACAGCGCTGGACAGCAGACACACAGCGGTGGTTCAGGCACTGGAACTCTTCCTGCAGGCACATCAACCAATCTGCAGAGGCACCATGGAGAGGGGCTGTGAAGCACCAAAGCCCTCAGGATCCTCCCCTTCTGCCTGGGGCTTTCATTGCTCCTCAGACATCCCTGTCCAGCCTACCTTGGCTGTAGGAGAGCAAGAAGCCCTGTCCCATGGGTGCTCTGGCCCCAGCATAGCTGTAAGTGATGGTAACATTGCCCCCAGGTAGCTGCAGAGGGCTGGGAGGTGCCTCACACAGGGAGATCAGTGGCTGGAGAGGGGAGCGTAGGGTCAAGTGCTCTGAGCCACAGGCCAGGTGTAGCTTCTGGAACCTATGGGAGTAGAGGAGACCAGGACGTGAGATGCTCTTGACTGCTGCTGGCTTTCTCCTCCCCTGGTGCCACCAGGCCCCTTCTATCCCAGGAAGCACAAGTCTGCTTAGCCATGATCCAAATGGCCAAATGAAAACTCAGTCTATTTATTTATTTAGAGATGGAGTCTTGCTCTGTCACCCAGGCTGGAGTGCAGTGGAGCAATCTCGGCTCACTGCAACCTCTGCCTCCCAGGTTCAAGCGATTCTGCTGCCTCAGCCTCCTGAGTAGCTGGGACTACAGGTGTGCACCACCATGCCCAAATAATTTTTTTTATTTTTAGTAGAGACGGGGTTTCACCATGTTGGCCAGGATGGTCTCGATCTCTTGACCTCATGGTCCACCCACCTCGGCCTCCCGAAGTGCCGGAATTACAGGCGTGAACCACTGTGCCTGGCCTTATTTATTTATTTGAGATGGAGTTTCACTCTTGTCACCCAGGCTTGAGTGCAATGGCGTGATCTCGGCTCTGCAACCTCCGCCTCTTGGGTTCAAACAAGTCTCCCGCCTCAGCCTTACAAATGGCTGGGATTATAGGTGCCCACCATCACACCCAGCTAATTTTGTATTTTTAGTAGAGACAGGGTTTCACCATATTGGTCAGGCTGGTCTTGAACTCCTAATCCATCCACCTCAGCCTTCCAAAGTGCTGGGATTACAGGTGTGAGCCATCGCTCCTGGCAGCCAAATTATTTTTAAGTCAATGTAGTCAATGGGGATCTTCCTAACATGGGCCAGTATCACCGTAAGACCGTAAGATACATCCTAGAACCCTTTGGAAAAACTGACTTAAGAGGAAGTATACTGCATTCCAGTTCTTGCAGCACTGTCACTCAAGTATGGTATCAGCAGTAACTGGTGATTACCATACAGTTCGATTAACCAGCACTCATCATCTTGCCCCACCCCACTGTGCCAGATGTGAGACCTGGCTTGGTTCTCCATGGCATTCTGATCCCTTTGCCCTGACAGCCTCTCCACAGGTTTCCCTCTCTGTTTGCCTACTCCTTTCTGGGTAAATTCATGGAAAGTGAACTATGTGAGGCAAATAGCTAGGTACTTAACATGGTCCCCAGATAATGATCCAAGGTCAGGGGAGCCTGGGGAGAGTTGGAATGTTTAAAAGACCTGGAGAAGCTAAGGAATGTCCTCAGCTGATTAAGGAGTAGTTCTGAATCTCAGGCAGGACACGCAGTGAATGGAAGGACTCCTCAGAACAGTTCTATCTGAGCCAAGGATCATTTGTAGAGTGGCCTCTGTCCTTTGGAGATACCCAGAACCCAAGCTAGGTGTCCACTCCAGCCCAGCTCCAATTCACCGAGTCTGGCCCAGAAAAAGTCAGGCTTTTAGGGTAAACTAGGCCAAATCAAATTCTACTCTTCCCCTGTTGACAAGGATGGAAATTCCATGGAGAAGTGATCCCTGAATGAGCCAGGCATGGTGGCTCATGCCTGTAATCCCAGAACTTTGTGAGGCCGAGGTGGGCAGATCACTTGAGGTCAAGAGTTCAAGACCAGCCTTGTCAATGTGGTGAAACCTCATCTCTACTAAAAATACAAAAAAATAAAAAATAGCCAGGCATGGTAGCGGGCACCTGTAATCCTAGCTACTTGGGAGGCCAAGGAAGGAGAATCACTTGAACCTGGGAGGTGGAGGTTGCAAGATTGCACCATTGCACTCCAGCCTGGTGACAGAGCAAGACTCTGTCTCAAAAAAAAAAAGAAAAAGAAAAAGAAGTGATCCCTGAAGACTTCCAATGGAGGGTAAGGGGCAGGGGAGAAGAATGAGTTCTTGCTCCGCTTCTCACCTGATGGTGACAGTCTGCTCCTTGCTGCCCAGGATGAGCCAGGTGCAGTTGACAGGAGACGTGCGGCTGTCCCGGACCAGGGGCCTCTGTAAGGTACCCTGAACTTCTAAGAGCACTGCTGGGGGGTCCTCACAAGCTGGAGAGAGGAACGTAGGACATTGGTAGTAGACAGCCCCTTGGCATGCCACCCTTCCCCCTCCCCTTGGAGGCTTATGGTTTCTAAAAGTCTGGGCTCTGCAAGTAGGAGCAGAGTATCTGCCTGCACCCACACACATCCTGGAGTCACAGCCGCTGGCTTTGCTCTTTCTCTCCCCGTTCTTCATAGCTTCACCAGTAAATGCTAATACCACAAACAATTCTGAGGTGTGCTTTGTGCCAGCCACTGAACCAGGAGGAGCAGGAAATACTGCCTCTACCCTCAGGGAGACTACATGATGGTTAGGATGATCAAGCATAGATATTCCCAGAAAAAAACAAACTAGTACATAGCAACTGCCAGATGAAGGTCCGCACCAAGCCTCAGTTTCCTCATCTATAAAATAAAGGCTAAATGATCTCCCCTCTAAAACTATGGTAGGTCCCATGAAGGAATAGAGAGTCCTTCTCTTGAGTGCCCCCTCTTTCCCAAGCCCACAGAGCCCCAGAGGTTCCCTCAACTCACCAGGATTTGGGAAAATAATTCGGTCTGGATGGGCCAGAGCGCCTCCTAGAGGAGGAGCGAGAAAGGGCAGGAGAGTGAGACCCCGTAGTTTTCTTCACCTGAGTAACTCAAGGAAGCCATCCGGGACTTCCGGGCAGTTAATAGGAAGAGGGAGTGGGGGTGGGAAAAGGTAGTGGCGCGGGACTTCTGCGGAAGGAAGGTCCGGCAGCGGGGCCGGTAGGGGTTGGTGGGGTGATCTGGGGAAGCCGGAGAAAGGACGAGGGCCGAGCGGAGCGGCTGGAGACTTCCTGGGGGTTGCGGTGGGCAGCGCTGGGGGTGGCGGCAGGGGCTGGGGGGAACGGGCAGGCAGGGTGGGGTGCAGGGCCGCATAGGAAGGAGTTAGAACTGCTGGCCGGGTGACAGCCCTGGTGCGGGTCTGGGGGGTGGTCTCGTTTCGGCCCTTACCAAGAAGGAGGAGGAGGAGGAGGGTGGCCGACAGCATCCTGGGCTGTCCGGAGGTGCCGGAAGAGTCCTGGAGCTTCTGTGGTCTACCCGATGAAGTCGCGGCGGAGCCCCGGGCGCCCAGGGTCCCCGGTGCCGCCTCCCCAAGAGGGCTCCATGGCCTGGGCTCGACCCGTGGTCTGGATGCCAGGGCTGGGGGCGGGGAGGCGGCGGCAGCCCGGGAGTAGGGGCGGTGCCTTTCGCCAACTTCGGAGTTGTTTTCTCCCGCCGCCGCCGCGCTCTGTCTCCCGGGGCCGGCTCTCGAAGCCCCAGGTCTCGGCACTGGGGTGCGCCCTCGTCTACAGTCCGCCCACAGGCCGCGAGCGCCCCTGGTCTGGCCTGGCTGCCACCTGCCGGGGTTTGAGACCACTTCCTCTTCGAGCCAAACTTTGCCGACTGTCAGCCCCGAGGGCCGGCCGGGCGGTGCTCCACTCTTCCAGCGCGTCCAGCCGGCGGAACACGACAGGGAAGCAGGGGAGGGGGAGAGGTGGCTCAGCCCGGCGCCCCGGCCCTTGCCCAGGCGGTACCCCCTCCCGCCCAGGGGTTGGAGTAGCCTGGGCGGGTGACGAGCTCGGTCCCACCCATGCCAATCAACGCGCGGGCCACGCCCACTTGCCCGCCTTAACCCCTTTCCAGCCCTGCCGGACTTGTCATACGGGGCCCCTCCTTGACTTGCAGCTTCAATTTCCACATTTAACCCTGCTTTGTTTAATCCTTGGGGTGTAAGACGTTTTTTGTTACAGGACACGTTTGTCACACGTTTGTCAAAGACGTTTGCTTATTCCATAACTGTGATGTCTTTCCTTTGGGTCCTAAGCTCTCCATACTTTTCTTGTCCCAGGGTCTGAGATCCAGCAGCACTTTTTTTTTTTTGAGACGGAGTTTCGCTCTTGTTACCCAGGCTGGAGTGCAATGGCGCGATCTCGGCTCACCGCAACCTCCGCCTCCTGGGTT
>NW_016107485.1:1398205-1406811 GCF_001604975.1 Cebus imitator | reverse complement strand
ATCTCTTGACCTCGTGATCCACCCGCCTCGGCCTCCCAAAGTGCTGGGATTACAGGCTTGAGCCACCGCGCCCGGCCCACAGGAGGTATTTCTAATTTGTGTGAGTTGGGGGCTACTGATTTCCTGTGGCACTAATAGATAACTTTAATAAGCAATATTGAAGCTCAGAATTTTCAGTGAAAAAATAAACACTAACAACAAATAGCAAACAATTTTTGATTTTTTCCACTTTTCAGGCACAGATCTAAATAAGCACTTTACTAAATACTGAAGTACTTTATTATATACTAAATATGTTAGTTAACACTTTACAAGTATTCGCTCCTTTAATTCTCTCAACAACGCTGTGAGGTAGATGCTATTGTTACCTCCAACTTGTAAGGTACAGAAATGTAGGCACGGAAAAGTTAAGTATTTTGCCCAAGATCTAGCACTGAGGGCCCACCATATCTGTGGGTTCTGCATTCGAAGATTTAACCAATCATAGATGGAAAATACTGTTAGGGGTGGGGTTGGGGGAGTTGAGTGGAATTGCATCTTTTTTTTTTTGGAGATGGAGTCTTGCTCTGTCGCCTAGGCTGGAGTGCAGTGATGCCATCTTGGCTCACTGCAACCTCCGCCTCCCAGGTTCAAGCAATTCTCCTGCCAAAGCCTCTCAAGTAGCTGGGATTACAGGTGCCTGCTACCACGCCCGGCTAATTTTTGTATTTTGAGTAGAGACGGGTTTCACTATGTTGGTCAGGCTGGTCATGAATTCCTGACCTCAGATGATCCACCTGCCTCGGCCTCCCAAAGTACTGGAATTACAGGTGTGAGCCACTGCATCTGGTAATTTTAATTTTTAATTAATTTATTTTTTGAGACAAAGTCTCACTCTGTTGCCTGTGCCAGGAGTGTAGTGGCACAGTTTTGGCTCACTGCAAACTTGACCTCCTGGGTTCAGATGATCCTCCCACCTAAGCCTCCTGAGTAGCTGGGACTATTGGTATGTGCCACCATGCCTGGCTAATTTTTGTATCTTTTGCATGTGTATTTGTGATTCTTCTGCCTCAGCCTCCCAAGTAGCTGGGACTATAGGTGTGTGCCACTATGCCTGGCTAGTTTTTTGTATTTTTAGTAGAGGCAGAGTTTCACCAGGTTAGCCAGGGTGGTCTCCATCTCCTGACATCATGATCCTCCTGTCTCAGCCTCTCAAAGTGCTAGGATTACAGATGTGAGCCACCACGCCCAGCCTAATTTTTGTATCTTTTGTAGAGATGGGGTTTCATCATGTTACCCAGGCTGGTCTTCAACACTTGGGCCAAATGATCGTCTTTCCTTGGCCTCCCAAAATGCTAGGATTATAGGCATGAGCCACTTCACCCAACCTGTTTATTTATATTTTATTTTTTTTTTTAGACAGAGTCTCCCTTCATTGCCCAGGCTAGAGTACAGTGGCACAATGTCAGCTTACTGTAACCTTGACCTCTACAATTCAAGTGATTGTTGTGCCTCAGCCTCCCAAGTAGGTAGGATTACAGGCGCCTGTCACCATGCCTGGATAATTTTTGTATTTTTAGTAAAGACAGGGTTTTGCCATGTTGGCCGGGCTGGTCTTAAACTCCTGACCTCAAGTGAACCACCTGCCTTGGCCTCCCAGAGTGCTGGGATTACAGGCATGACCCAGGGTCTGAGATCCAGCAGCACTTGGCCCTATTATTATTATTATTATTTTATTTTATTTATTTATTTTTTTTGAGATAGAGTCTTGCTCTGTTACCAGGCTGGGGTACAGTGGCATAATCTCGGCTCACTGCAACCTCCGCCTCCTGGGTTCAAGCGATTCTTCTGCCTTAACCTCCCGAGTAGCTAGGACCACAGGCACGTGCCACCATGCCCGGCTAATTTTTTCTTTTTTTTGTATTTTTAGTAGAGACGGGGTTTTACTGTGTTGGCCAGGATGGTCTCTATCTCTTGACCTCGTGATCCTCCCGCCTCGGCCTCCCAAAAAGCTGGGATTACAGGCGTGGCCCTATTAATTTTAAAGGCTAATCAAATAAGCAGTGGGAATGGAAAAGGAACAAAGAAATCTGTAACTGATTGTGATCAAATAGTTGTAAATACCACTGTAACAGGCCAACCAGATTTTTTTTTTTTTTTTTTGAGACAGGGTCTCTCTCTGTCACCCAGGCTGGAGTGGAGTGGCATGATCTCAGCTCACTGCAACCTCTGTCTCCTGGGTTCAAGCAATTCTCCCACCTTAGCCTCCCAAGTAACTGGGATTACAGGTGTGTGCCACCACACCTGGCTAATTTTTGTATTTTTTGGTGGAGATAGGGTTTCACCATGTTGGCTAGTCTGGTCTTGAACTCCTGACCTCTGGTGATCTGCCCACATTGGCCTCCCAAGATGTTGAGGTTGCAGGTGTGAGCCACCACACCCGGCCTCAGAACAGTTTTCTGTTAATGACATTTATTTATTTTTAGACGGAATCTCACTCTGTCACACAGGCTGGAGTGCAGTGGCACAATCTTAGCTCACTGCAACCTCCACCTCCTGGGTTCAAGCGATTCTTCTGCCTTAGCCTCCCGAGTAGCTGGGACTATAGGCATACACCACCATGCCCAGCTATTTTTTGTATTTTTAGTAGAGACAGGGTTTCTCCATATTGGCCAGGCTGGTCTCGAACTCCTGACCTCGTGATCCACCCGCCTCGGCCTCCCAAAGTGTTGGGATTACAGGCATGAACCACTGTGCCTGACCAATGATATTTATTGTTGTAGGGCTTTGCTTGGGCCTGAAACCATCGAGTTGGCCATAAAAAGGCTCTTCTTCCACTTGGACCTTGGTTCCTTGCCCTAACTCTCTCTGTGCTCTCAGGATTAATAAGATTGAATAGAACCGTGAAGGTGGAAGCCAGAGATTTTTTATATTTTCAGGAATCCTAAAACTAATCTCACAAATCTCCTGCAGATTGGGATTGGGATGACTATAAATGACAAGCCCAGGAGTTCAAGATAAGCCTGGGAAACATAGTAAGACCCTGTCTCTACAAAAAATGCAAAACTTAGCTGGGTGTGGTGGTGTGCACCTGTAGTCTCAGCTACTTGGGAGGCTGAAGTGGGAGGATTGCTAGAGCCCATGAAGTTGAGGCTGCAGTTAGCCGAGATTGCACCACTGTACTCCAGCCTGGGTAATAGAGACCCTGTTTAAAAAAAAGAACCCTGAAAGTGAGAGGAAGATGCAAAAGGAAGCAGGGCAAAGAGGTAGGGAAATTGAAAATGTTAAGGTCCTAAAAGCAGTCACAGAGGTTTCAGCTGAGCTCTGGTTGTGTTCTTGTTGGATGCTTGGAACTCTTAAGACTTCACTTTAGCTTCAAGGAGCTTACAATCTAGTTGGAAAGAGGTCAGAATCATAAATTAAAAATGCTGGACAGCCATGGGGACTACCCGTGGGAGTGGGTATATCAGAGAGTAGGAGTTTGGAAAAGAAGCAGGAAAAGTGGTGAGATGGGAAGAGTTATTGGGGTGAAGAAAGCGGGAAGAGAACCCATGGTCTGGAATGCTGAATAAACTGAAATTTGCAGAAAGTAGTCAAGACCTATGTTGTTGGGGACAAGCATCATCATTAGGAAGAAATGGCACCAGGGTAGAACAAACTTTCTGCAAATTTTTGAGTGCCTTTCAAGTGCAAGACATTGTGGCAGACACCGGGATTTAATATTTTAGAGTGAATGCAAGCCCCCCCACCCGAAAAAAAAAAGGGAAAAATTTAAGATGGCCTAGGTCTTTATAATGAGTTTAAGCTTTAATTAGCTTAGTAAGTTTCAGTGTTCAGGCCCATAAAAATCATATCCTAAACCATCAAGTACCTTTAGGAATGGGAATGTGGAAATACTCTTGGAAATCTTTGAGTAACTATGGAAAGTATTGAAAGCAGTGGGAAATGGACAGATGTTTATTTTTAAAATTTTATTTATTTACTTGTAGAGATGGGGTCTTGATATGTTGCCCAGGCTAGTCTCAAACTGCTGGCCTCAAGCCATCCTCCTGCCTCAGCCTCCCAAAGTGCTAGGATTATAGGCGTGAGCCACTGTGCCTGGCTGATGCTTAGTTTTTATTTTATTTTATTTTATTTTTATTTTTATTTTTATTTTTTTTGAGACGGAGTTTTGCTCTTGTTACCCAGGCTGGAGTGCAATGGCGCGATCTCGGCTCACCGCAACCTCCACCTCCTGGGTTCAGGCAATTCTCCTGCCTCAGCCTCCTGAGTAGCTGGGATTACAGGCACGCACCACCATGCCCAGCTAATTTTTTGTAGCTTTAGTAGAGACGGGGTTTCACCATGTTGACCAGGATGGTCTCGATCTCTTGACCTTGTGATCCACCCGCCTCGGCCTCCCAAAGTGCTGGGATTACAGGCTTGAGCCACCGCGCCCGGCCTGCTTAGTTTTTAAAATGATAATATCTAACTTTTATGGAGTACTTACCATATGCTAGGCACAGTTCTAAGCACTTCACTTATAGTATCTTATTTAATCCTTACCACCCTAGGAAGTAGGTGCTTTTTTTTTTTGGAGTTTTGCTCTTGTTGCCCAGGCTGGAGTGCAATGGTGCGATCTTGGCTCACTGCAACGTCCACCTCCCAGGTTCAAGTGATTCTTCTGCCTCGGCCTCCCAAGTAGCTGAGATTACAGGCATGCACTGCCATGCCAGCTAATTTTGTATTTTAGTAGAGACAGGGTTTCTCCATGTTGGTCAGTCTGGTCTCAAACTCCTGATCTCAGGTGATTTACCCACTTCAGCCTCCCAAAATGTTGGGATTACAGGCATGAGCCACCGTACCCGGCTGCAGGTATTTATTTTTGTCCTCATTTTTTAATTGAGGAAATTGAGTCATAGACAGTTTGGCACTTTGCTCAAGATCAAACTACTAGCATATACAAGAGCCAAGACATAAATCAAGCTGTCTGAATCAGAATCCTTGCTGTTAAACATGGTAGATTCTAGAATCTTCAGAGCAAGGAATTTAACACCTGGCTAATTTCTAGAATGGATGCTAGTCATTTACCTTCTGTGTTCAGATTCATTCTGCTGCCTCTTCCTGCAAACTACACTTCCTGGGATCCCTGGCCAAGTGACTTTGGGCTAGGTTCAGCCAGCAGGAGGCACTAGTGGAAGACTGGAGGGGAGGCAGGGAAGGAGGACCTAGGGCAGGTCCCCTCTGTCTCACCTTTGTCTTTAGTAGCAGCTGTGTATCTTCTATGGTTCTAGTTCCCACTGGGTAGCTTGCCTTCTTAGGCCCTGGTGATACCACCTCCCTTCATTCCTCCAGCTTCTTGCTGTTGCTTATCTCTGGGCTATCTCACTGTCTCCTTTCGAGCTTTTAGCAATTTCATCATATTTTTCTAGTTCTTCGTTAAATTTCTTTTATTGAATTAACTGTCATGGACCGTTTACTTGACCAGATTCTGACCCATGGAGGTCATCGTCACTGGCACCTGGCACAGTTCACCACTAGATACATCATTCTAAAATCATTTTTGGCTGGAGGTGATTGTGCATGCCTGTAATCCCAACACTATGGAGGCCGAGGTGAGAGGATTGCTTGAACCCAGGAGTTTGAGACCAGCCTGGGCAACATAAGGAGACCCCATCTTTACAAAAAATAAAAATAAATTAACCAGGCATGGTGGTGCATGCCTGAGGTCTCAGCTACTTGGGAAGCTGAGGTGGGAGGATCACTTGAACCCAGGAGGATGAGATTACAGTGAGCTGTGATCTTGCCACCTCACTCTAGCCTGGGTGTGTTCCCCGTCTCAAAAAGAAAAAAGTTGGGCCGGGTGCGGTGGCTCAAGCCTGTAATCCCAGCACTTTGGGAGGCCGAGGCGGGTGGATCACGAGGTCAAGAGATCGAGACCGTCCTGGTCAACACGGTAAAACCCCGTCTCTACTAAAAATACAAAAAATTAGCTGGGCATGGTGGTGCGTGCCTGTAATCCCAGCTACTTAGGAGGCTGAGGCAGGAGAATTGCCTAAACCCAGGAGGCGGAGGTTGTGGTGAGCCGAGATCTCGCCATTGCACTCCAGCCTGGGTAACAAGAGCGAAACTCCGTCCCAAAAAAAAAAAAAAAAAAAAAAAAAAAAAAAAAAAAAAAAAAAAAAAAAAAAAAAAAAAAAAAAAAAAAGTTAATTAATTAAAATCGGGCCAGGCAAGGTGGCTCACACCTGTAAGCCCAGCACTTTGGAGGCTGAGGTGGGTGGATCACTTGAGGTCAGGACTGCGAGACCAGCCTGGCCAACATGGCAAAACCCTGTCTCTACTAAAAATACAAAAATCATCCAGGCGCAGTGGTGGGTGTCTATAATCCCAGCTACTCAGGATGCTGAGGCTGGAGAATCGCTTGAACCCAGGAGGCAGAGGCTGCAGTAAGCCAAGATCTCACCATTGCACTCCAGCCTGGGTGACGAGTGAAACTCCATATAAAATGAAATGAAATAAAATAAAATAACTAGGGTCCAGGCATGGTGGCTCATGCCTGTAATCCCAGTGCTTTGGGAGGCCAAGATCAGAGGACTGCTTGAAGCCAGGAGTTTGAGACCAGCCTAGGCAATATAGCAAGACCCTGTCTCCACAAAAGATAAAAATAAAAATAAATTTAATTGAGGCATAAGAGATTGCTGTTGGTGCTGAATGAACAGCATGGTGTGGGTGTATAAAAGCTAACATATGAGAGAAGCAGAACTAGCCAGTACTGCCATTTGTCAGCTGAATGAACTTGGCAACTTTTGTACTTCTCTATGTCCAATGTTCTCCATCTATAAAATAAGGATGATGCTAATATTAGTGTTTTAGTTATCTGTTGCTGCATAGCAAATTGCCCTAAAACTTGGGGTTAAAACAATGACCATTTATTTTCTCATAGGTTCTGTGGGTCAGTAATTCAGAAGTAACTTAGCTGGATGATTCTGGCTTGGTGTCTCTCATGAAGGTGCAGTCATCTGAAGACTTGACTGGGGCTGAAGGATCCATTTCCAAGATGGCTCACTTACATGCCTGGCAAGTAGGTATTGGCTGTTGGCAGGAGGGCTCAGTTCCTCCCCATATGGGCATCTCCATAAGCTGTTTGAGTGTCCTCATAACACGACAGCTGAAAGCAAGGTGGAAGTCACAATGCTTTTAACAGTCTCAGAAAGCACACTCCATAATTTCTGCAATATCCCTTAACAGGTCAGCCCTATGCACTGTAGGAGGAGATTTCATAAGAGCACAGATATTGATGGGTAAGATCACTGAGGTCCATCCTGAAGGCTGGCTACGATAGTGTACACTCTGCTCCCAAAGAGTCATGTCCTTCAGAAATGCAAATCTGTTCAACCCTCCCAAGGGACTCAAAAGTCTCATCCCATTACAATATCAGCTTGAACTCCAGAATCTTGTCATCTAAAACAGGCTTCCAGGTGAGGTTCTTCTGGACTAATTCCTATGTACAGCTCCTTGAGTAGCTCTTCTTGATCTGAAGACCTGTGAACTAAAAAGAGAACTTGTATTCCCTGTCCTACTCCTCCATCACCAACATACAATGATGAGATGTGAGAAAAGCATAGAATAATATCTATAGATATCCTATTTGCCAAAAGGGAGAGGTCCCTAGTAGCAGGGGAAAAAAAAGGAGAAATAAATATAGGAAGTAGTCACTATTCCACAGAAATTCTAAATACTGAAGGATACAGGTTGGCTGTTCCTTGAGGAGAGCTCAGGGCCTGAGTGTAATTTCTCATAGCTCTTGGCTCCAGCTTTGGGCTCTTTGTGCTCTGCACTCTGAGCCATCTTTCCTTTTCATAGAAAGGTTCATGCATGCAGCTGCTTTGTTTTCTCAGCCCACTTTTGCTGTAGAAGTTTGGGGGTCAAGGCTGGGCATGGTGGCTCATGCCTGTAATCCCAGCACTATGGGAGGCTGAGGCAGGTGGATCACTTGAGGTCAGGAGTTCGAGACCAGCCTGGGCAACATGGTGAAAACTTGTCTCTACTAAAAAATAAAAAAATTAGCTGGGCATGGTGGCATGCGCCTGTAATCCCAGCTACTGGGGAGGCTGAGGTGGGAGAATTGCTTGAACTTGGGAGGCAGAGGTTGCAGTGAGCCGAGATCATGCCACTGCACTCCAGCCTGGGCGACAGAGTGAGTCTCCATCTCAAAATTAAAAAAAAAATGTTTGGGGGTCCAAAAATCTATTCTCATTTTGTATTGCTTCTATCTCTTTCAATACAAGCTGGTAGTGTTTCTGCCAATACAATTTTCTTAAAACTTTTGTGAATCTCCAGTGAATCTTATTGGGGGTTCACTCCATTAGATAAAAGTCATACTCACAAATCTCTTTGAGATAAACTCTCTTCTACTTTGGGCTTCAGGTTAGACTGCTGAGGGACAACACTCATAAGCTGCTTCTTTTTTTTTTAAACAGAGTCTGGCTCTGTCGCCCAGGCTAGAGTACAGTGATGCAATCTCAGATCACTGTCACCTCTGCCTCCTGGGTTCAAGCGATTCTCCTGCCTCAGTCTCCCAAGTAGCTGGGACTACAGGTGCCCGCCACCACACCTGGCTAATTTTTGTATTTTTAGTAGAGACA
>NW_016107485.1:1376887-1397535 GCF_001604975.1 Cebus imitator | reverse complement strand
TTTTTAGTAGAGACGGGGTTTCACCATGTTGACCAGGATGGTCTCGATCTCTTGACCTCGTGATCCACCTGCCTCGGCCTCCCAAAGTGCTGGGATTACAGGCTTGAGCCACCACGCCCGTCCAGGCTCTTAAGCTTTTTAAAAACCATATTGTTAGGCTGGGTGGTTTGGCTCACACCTGTAATCCCAGCACTTTGGGGGGCCAAGGTAGGCAGATCACATGAGGTCAGGAGTTTGAAACCAGCCTGGCCAACATGGTGAAACCCAGTCTCTACTAAAAATACAAAAATTAACCAGGCATGGTGGTGCGTTCATGTAGTCCCAGCTGTTCAGGAGGCTAAGGCAGGAGAATTGCCTGAACCCAGGAGAAGGAGGTTCCAGTGAGCTGAGATCATGTCACTGCACCCTAGCCTGGGTGACAGAGCAAGACTCTATCTCAAAAACAAAAACCTCAAAACCATGTTGTTAGACTAAACAACTTTCTGAGTACCACCTTAGATCCTTCTGATATTAACAAAGCATGTTACAGTCAATCTTGGCTTTGTCTTTATACCTTGTTTTCCTGAGAGTGCCCTGGATTTGATATTTGCCCAGAAGCTATTTTAAAAATTTAACATCATTTACTGTCTGGAGAGGCTGAGAATTTTAAAATCCAATAATTCCTGGCTCTTTTTTTATTTTTACTAGAAATGGGGTTTCACCATGTTGGCCAGAATGGTCTCAATTTCTTGACCTCATGATCTGCCCGTCTCAGCCTCCCAAAATGCTGGGATTACAGGTGTGAGCCACTGTGCCCGGCCTCCTGGCTCTTTTAAAGGAATATGTATATATTTTTTCTTTTCTTTCTTTCTTTCTTTTTTTTTTTTAAAGACAGGGTTTCACCATGTTGGTCAGGCGGGCCTTGAACTCCCGACCTCAGGTGATCCGCCCCCCGTTGGCCTCCAAAGTGCTTGGATTACAGGCATGAGACACAGCGCCCAGCCGTATATATTTTTTCTAGCTATCTCTCTTTTCTCACACTTTACTATAAGCAGCAAAGAAGAAACCAGCTGTTAACTTCAACACTTTCCCTGAAAATCTCCTTAGCTAGATTTCCCATTCATTAATTACATTTTTTACTTTCCATGTTACTACACACTAACTACACAGTTGCTAAACTTGCTGAGTAACAAGGATCCTCTTTCTTCTAGTTTCAAAACACATTTTCCTTACTTTCCTTTAAGTCTTCACTGGCTGCCTCTTCAAAGGCCATTATGGCTAGGTATGGTGACTTGTACTTATAATCCTAGTGATTTAGGATCATTTGAGGCCTGGGCAACAGAGCGAGACTCTGTCTCAAAAAAAAAAAAAAAAAAAAAGCCACTATGGTTTTACTAAGAGTCACTTCCAGGCATTTTAGACTTTCACTAATACTCTTCTCAGAGTCTTTCCAGCTTCTGCCTTTTGCCTAATTTCAAAGTCATTCTTACATTTTAAGGGGTTGTCACAGTGGAACTCCACTTTTAATGCCCAAACCTGTTAGTTATCTATTGCTGAATGACAAATCATCCCAAAAGTTTGCAGCTTAAAATAGAAAATAAACATTTATTGTCTTAATCATTTTGTATTGGTCAGGAATTTGAAAGTGACTTACCTAGATGACCCTGGCTCAGGCTCTATCATTAGGTTGCAGTCAAGATGTTGGCCAGGACAGTAATCATCTGAAGGTTTGACTGTGGCTGGAGGATCTGCCTCCAAGATGGCTCACTCATGTGCTTGGCAAGTTCATGCTGGCTGTTGGCAGGAGCCTCAGTTCCTTACCTGTGGACCTCTCTATAGGACTTCATGAGCGTCCTGCAACATGGCAGCTAGCTTTCTTCAAAACAAGCGAGCCAAAAGACAGAAAAATCAAATTTTTTTTTAGATTTTAGATTTTTTATTTTAGATTTTAGATTTTTATACAGTGTCTTTTGTTGATTATTACTCTTGGAAGTCACACACTGTCACTGTTGCCAGACTCTATTAGAAATAAATCACTGGCTAGACAGAGTGGTTCACACCTGTAATCCCAGCGCTTTGGGAGGCAGAGGTGGGTGGATCACCTAAGGTCAGGAGTTTGAGACCAGCCTGGCCAACATGGTGAAACCCTGTCTCTACTAAAAATACAAAACGAATTAGCCAGGTGTGGTGGCTTGTGCCTGTAGTTCCAGCTACTCTGGAGGCTGAGACAGGAGAATTGCTTGAACCCGGGAGTCAGAGATTATAGTGAGTGGAGATCACACCACTGCACTCTAGCCTGGGTGACACAGCAAGACTCCCTCTCAAAAGAAAAATAAATAAATAAAATATATTTAATATATAACAATGATGAGTATTTATAATAATATATATAATAATGAGTAATAATAATAATTAGTGTTTACACCGTACTAAAATATCATGTCTTTCCTCTAC
The DNA here is from genome assembly GCF_001604975.1 of Cebus imitator. Taxonomy (NCBI): domain Eukaryota; kingdom Metazoa; phylum Chordata; class Mammalia; order Primates; family Cebidae; genus Cebus; species Cebus imitator. The sequence continues at coordinate 1,395,102 of NW_016107485.1, read as the reverse complement.
GCCACTGCAAAGTCTTCCTTTCAGTTTGTGTATGAGCCAAAGTCTTTACAAGGACTTACACTCATCCTGTGACCTGTCTTATCTCTTACCCTATTGCTTTCTTCCTTGGTCAGTCTGTTCCAGCCACACTACGTTGTGTGAATGTGGCAGCCATGTACTCACCTCAAGGTCTTGGCATTTGCTGTTGTGTTGGCCTGGAATGCTCTTCTTCCTGAGAACCACTTGATTTGTTCCTTCATATCCTCCGGTTCTTGGTGGGACCGTCTCTGACGCCACTGTATAAAATTACACCTCCAACAATTTTTATCTCCCTTCCTCAATTAATTTTTCTCCTTAGCACTTAGCAGTATCTAATCTGCTATTTTATTAATTTATCACATTTATCCCTGCTCTTCTCACAAGAATGTAAGTTCCATGAGGGCAGGGGTCTATTTGTTTACTGCTATATCCTCAGTGCCAAAAACAATGTCTAGGCCAGGCGCGGTGGCTCACGCCTGTAATCCCAGTACTTTGGGAGGCCAAGATGGGCAGGCAGAAGGTCAGGAGTTTGAGACCAGCCTGACCAACATGGTGAAACGCCATCTCTACTAAAAATACAAAAATTAGCTGGGCGTGGTGGCATGTGCCTGTAATCTCAGCTACTCAGGAGGCTGAGGCAGAAGAATCGCTTGCACCCAGGAGAGGCAGAGGTTGCAGTGAGCCAAGATCTCACTACTGCACTTAAGCCTGCATGACAGAGTGAGACTCATTCTCAAAAAATTAAAAATAAAAATAAAATAAAATCTTCTCCAAGTTCCCCCAATCTCCTCCAAAAAATATATATAAAATATCTAGTACATAGTAGGTATTCAATAAATGCTTTTTGAGTGAATGAATCAGTGACTACTAGTCACAGGCATCACATAAATTATGTCTTTTAATCTACTCAACTACCCTTTGTATTATTAGCTCCACTTTAAAGGTGAGGAAACTGAAGCACTGGCAGGATATATAACTTGCTGAATGTCCCAACCAGTAAGTAGTAAAGACTAGATTTGGCTGTGTGCAGTGGCTCACGCCTGTAGTCCCAGCACTTTGAGAGGCCAAGGCGGATGGGTCATGAGGTCAGGAGATCGAGACCATCCTGGCTAACACCACGAAACCCATCTCTACTAAAAATACCAAAATTAGCTGAGCGTGGTGGAAGGTGCTACTCAGGAGGCTGAGGCAGGAGAATCGCTTGAACCCAGGAGGCGGAGGTTGCAGTGATCCAAGATCATGCCACTGCACTCCAGTCTGGGCAACAGAGCAAGACTCTGTCTCAAAAAGAAAAAAAAAATGACTAGATTCTCAAAAAGAAAAAAAAAATGACACCCAGATTGTGCAAGTCCAGAGCCCTTGTACCTAACCACTGTGTGTTACTGCCTCCCATGTACTGGAAGCCTCTTGTAAAAGATAAAATGACGTAATGCAGAGGAAGGTGACAGGAATGTTGAGATATCTCTAAGTCATGTCATATGATAAGCTATTTATGAAACTAGAAAGGCTTTTCAACCAAAGGAAAGCTTAAGATATGTATATATATTTTTTGAGACAGGGTCTTACTCTGTTGCCCAGGCTGAGTGCAGTGGCACAATTGTGACTCACCGCAACCTCTACCTCCTAGGCTTAAGCAATCCTCCCACCTCAGCCTGCCAAGTAGTTGGGACTACAGGCCTGCGCCACCATGCCTGACTAATTTTTATGTTTTGGTAGAGACAGGCTTTCGTCATGCTGCCCAGGATGGTCTTGAACTCCTGAGCTTAAGCAGTCCTCTCACCTCGGCTTCCCAATGTGTTAGGATTACAGGCATGAGACACTGCACCCAGCTGGAAAGCTGAACTATAGTGAGGGATAGAATACATGAAAACTAGATTCAAATATTTGACAAGCTGTAGTGTAGAAAAATAATTTGTTGGGCCGGGCACGGTGGCTCAAACCTGTAATCCCAGCACTTTGGGAGGCCGAGGCGGGTGGATCACGAGGTCAAGAGATCGAGACCATCCTGGTCAACGTGGTGAAACCCCGTCTCTACTAAAAATACAAAAAATTAGCTGGGCATGGTGGTACATGCCTGTAATCCCAGTGACTCAGGAGGTTGAGGCAGGAGAATTGCCTGAACCCAGGAGGCGGAGGTTGCGGTGAGCCGAGATCACGCCATTGCACTCCAGCCTGGGTAACAAGAGTGAAACTCTGTCCCCCCCCCCAAAAAAAAAAAGAAAAATAATTTGTTTATTCTATATACTCTGAAGGCCAGAAACTGGAATTAATGGAGCAAATAAAGTCAGCCTACTTCCTGCTTGAGGTATAGAAGCTGAGGGGAAATGTTGATAGAGAGGGATACCTGTCTGGGTTGTCAGTACTCCTTGACAACTCTGTGACTCATGAGTTTCAGGATGGCTCATTCACAGAAGACAAGGGCAAAGGGAGCTTATGAAAGTAAGTTGTGTTAGATGCTAACATGAAGCCAAATAAAGCCGAGGCAGAGAAAAGTCCCTGGGATGGGAAGAAAGGGGTCCCAGAGACTTTTTTATTTTGAGACAGAATTTTGCTCTTGTTGCCCAGGCTGGAGTGCAATGGCATGATCTCTGCTCACTCCAACCTCTGCCTCCCAGGTTCAAGTGATTCTCCTGCCTCAGCCTCCCTAGTTGCTGGGATTACAGGCATGTGCCACCATTCCCAGCTAATTTTTATATTTTTAGTAGAGATGGGGTTTCACCATGTTGACCAAGCTAGTCTTGAACTCCTGACCTCAGGTGATCCCCCTTCCTTGGCCTCCCAAAGTGGTGGAATTACAGGCGTGAGTCATCATGCCCAGCCCACAAAGGCCTTTTATGGCACAGTTTTAGCAAATGTCTGGGTTAGAATACAGATGTAGAAGTTAGGTTAAAAGGAAGAACAGCCAGGTGCATTGGCTCACACCTATAATCTCAGCACTTTTGGAGGCTGAGGTGGACAGATCACAAGGTCAGGAGTTCGAGACCAGCCTGACCAATATGGTGAACCCCTGTCTCAGGAGGCTAAGGCAGGAGAATTGCTTGAGCTCAGGAAGTTGAGGCTGCAGTGAGCCATGATCGTGCCACAGCACTTAGCTTGAGTAACAGTGAAACCCTGTCAAAACAAACAGACAAGAAAACCTACGACCAACAACAGAATTTCTGTGTTTGAAGGGAGAAAGGGAACTGAAGGTCTACATATGGTTTTGAGAGCTGACTTCCTTGTGCTTTGGAAGAGAATGAGATGCAGTTCAATTTTTTATGTGGGGTGGGGACACTCCTTGGAAATTTGAGGGTAACCTCAAATCATGTCCATGTTTTGGGCTTCTAGTATATTAAAAAATTAAGGCTGGGCCCAGTGGCTCATGCCTGTAACTCCAATACTTTGGGAGGCTGAGGCGGGCAGATCATCTGAGGTCAAGAGTTCAAGACCAGTCTGGCCAACATGGTGAAACCCCATCTCTACTAAAAATACAAAATTAGCCAGATGTGGCAGGCACCTGTTATCCCAGCTACTTGGGAGGGTGAGGCATGAGAATTGCTTGAACCCGGGAGGCAGAGGTTGCAGTGAGCCAACATTGTGCCACTGCACTCCAGCCTGGGTGATGGAGCCAGACTTGGTCTAAAAAATAATAATAATAATTAAGAAATGCTAAGATGGTTTTGAGAATACTTGGTATATTTAAACATTTAACAAATTAAAACTTAGTACAAACAACACAGCAATATATTATTATTTACAAGAACTGACAGGAATTTTTTTAACTACAAAATTAGAAGTTTGAGGACCTTTATACATGTGAGGCTGAGACCAAAGGATTCTCATGGCCCCAGGGTAGGGATGAGGACAGGGGCATGGGTGCAGGTTAGAGGTCCCATAAGAGGCATGGATGTTATCTCCAAAGGCCTCAGGGAATTGGCAAAGGAATGTCCCACTCTTAGATTAAGGGGACACAGGACTGCTTGCCTTGGTCAGAGGGAGTAATGTGATAGTATTCTGTAGTCCAGAAGTGCAGTCTCACCTGGACTCTTACCCTGGGGCCCAGGGGACAAGTATCCTGGAGTGATCGGTGTCTGAGGCTCCCACAGGGGGGCAGTGTGACAACTCAGAGGCTCTCCAAGGAGAGGGCACAGAAGTGCCAACCTTCCTCCCTCCCTTGGACCATCTGTCCTCTACCACCAGCTACCCGCCCCACTTCCTCTGCCTTCCCGGAGTTAGTGAGGGCTGTCCACCAACCCCCACACAGGGAAACGGAAACTCTGACGTTTCCCTCTCTGCAGCTGGAAGGCTAAGAGCAGCTGGTCTGGCTGTCTCGCCCATAGTCCCACCCCTTTAAGTACAGGTGTCCAGGGTGGAAACATGGAAAGTGGAACAGGGGAAGGGACTGGCTGGTAGTACCCATGGCCCTGGTGGGGCTGGCTTTGCCTAAGTGCCTTAGGTACTGTTTGCAGTCCCAACACCCAGCACAAGGGGGCGCTACCGCCCTGCAAACCCTGCCCCGCGGGTTTTGTACAGGGAGTGGGCATAGCCAGAGTGGAGTGTGTTCCTCTAAGTCCTTTACCCAGCTTTCCTCCACTCCAAATCTACATGCAGTCTAGTGCAGGGATGAGGTGGGGAGACTGTCTTCTGGAGCACAGGCCAGCAAAGCAGAGAAGAGAGTTTGGACAATCTGACATAGAGCTTAGAGGGATATAGGGAAGCGAGGCCTCCTGGCTGGGCCCTCCAGGGCAGAGTCTAGGCTGTGGGCTGGGCCTATGGGATTATAGGCATGAGCCACTTTATTCTTCTTTAATATTGTGTTGGCTATTCTGGGTATTTTTGCCTTTCCACATAAATAGTCAATGAACTACTTTGGGCATGGAAAGTCCAACCCGAAGGCTGGGTATTTCCAGAAGAGTTGGGTCAACACAACCTGATACAAACCACTTTCAGATTAAGAGCCGGCAGGGAGTGGAGAGTTGACCCCTAAGAGATAAAGAATGGGGCCTACAGGGACAAAGTAGAAGTTCTGGAGGTATAAACTTTTTTTTTTTTTTTTTTAATGAGACAGAGTTTCACTGTTGTTGCCCAGGATGGAGTATAATGGCACAATTTCAGCTCACCACAGCCTCTGTTTCCCGAGTTCAAGTCATTCTCCTGTCTCAGCCTCCTGAGTAGCTGGGATTACAGGCATGAGCCACCATGCTCCACTAATTTTTGGGGTATGAACTTCTTTACTTCGATAGTTTTCTTTTTAAAAAACTTTTAAAGATTGAGATAATGGTTGGTCTGAAGATAGTGAGTTATCTCAACTGATTGCTCACAGTCAGTTACAGGTCCAACTCCTTGTTCTGTTCCTTCTCCCCTTCTTACTACTGCACTTGACTAATCAAAAAAATAAATAAATAAAAATTAAGGTAAAATATGCCATGAAAGGCTGGGCAAGGTGGCTCATACCTGTAATCCTCGCACTTTGGGTGGCCGAAGTGGGCAGATCATGAAGTCAGGAGTTCGAGACCAGCCTGGCCAACATGGTGACACTTCATCTCTACCAAAAAAACAAAAAAAAAATAATTAGCTGGACGTGGTGGCGGGTGCCTGTAACCCCAGCTATTTAGGAGGCTGAGGCAAGAGAATCAGTTGAACCCAGGAGGTGGAGTTTGCAGTGAGCCGAGATTGCGCCATTGCACTCCAGCCTGGGCAACAAAGAGAGACTTGGTCTCAAAAATAAAGAAAGAAAAGAAAAGTGAGGCTAGAACCTGTTTTCCAGTGGCTGTGATTGGGTCAGTATTATGAATTATAGTAATTCCTTGACAGAACTATACTATCACCTTGTACGAGACAGCAAGGTTGTGTGATCTACTCACAGTGGCTGTCGTCATTTTGGACTCCAGAATGGGAAGACTTGTCTGCCACATCTGAATGTACTAACTCACAGAATTCCAGGAGACATTACTGAATCCAGGAAATACAGTCAGGGCAGCCATACTCCTAGCAGAGTCAGGTGCTGAACAGGTGAGGAGAGCCTTTTGGGAATTGATCTTGCTCTCTGGCCTGGTGCTACATGTCTCTGGAACTGGGCAATGAATAATATCTCTGGCAAACCAAAGTGAGATGAAGCCTGTTGCGTGTGTATGAATCTGCTAGGCCTTCTGACACGCCAGTCTTTTTTCTCAGCTTTGTGGTCAGCCTTTTGCCTCACCCAGACCCCATCCTGTTCCAAGTCAGGGAAATGCCCCTAGCAGGAAATTGAGTGAGTGAGCAGGATGTGACCTGTGATGAGGCAGCTCCCAGACCTGGCCTGGTCCCTGAGTCAATGAACTACTTCAAGCATTCAAAGGAAGCCCTTCCGCCCATTCACTACTTTCACCGCCTCTTCTGTCACCTCTGTTGTCCCTCCCTACCCAGGTGTAAGTCTTTGGGAGCAGGGAGCTGTTCTTCTCCTCCTCCAAGCCACAAAGGAATAAGGGACTCTGGGGCAAATGGCCTCAGCATGGAGGTGGAGGAAGCTGCTCCTTGGAGATGTCAGTGATCCCCCCCTGGCTAGGGGGTGGCCAGTGGTCTTGGGGTGGAGCCCCTGGGGCCAGGACTACTGGCAGGGCAGGACAGAGGGGGCTGGGTCTGACTGGGGAAGGCTAGCCTGGAAGTAGCTGAGCCATCGGCCCTGGGCCAGGGTGGAAAATATGTGTGTGAGCTCAGTTGGAAGGTGGCTTCTGGCCAGTCAGCCCTGCCTCCCTTCCAGGCCCTGGCTGCCCAGCCCCTTGCAGGCGGCCTCCAGTCTCCGCACTTTCACAAGACTGAGAGAGGAGGGCAGAAAAGCCCAGGGCTGGGGCTAGGTGTGCAGACTTGAGCTCTTAGAAGAGGTATACTCAGATTTGGGGTAATAGATAGGAAGCAGGCACAGGAGCCACAGGACGATGGAGCAGCCTTGGCTGGGGTTTCCTTGGGGCCTTTGGGAATGGGTGCCACCCCTGAAGACCTCCACCCCCCAGGCCCTTGCACACAGACATTCACCAATCCCACCTTCCCTTAGCTGCTGCCACTGTCTCACTCTGTCCCTTTGGCTTCTGAGTCTTGGTGCCACCTTCCTTCCCTCAGAGTACAGCTCCTGTCTCCAAGAAGGGATGTGATGGGCTGGCAAAGTGGGGTCCTTTTCCCTCTGCACTCCTACCTCCCATGATATTGCTGCACAATAAGCAAATACATATGTGCTGACAGATCCCCAGAACACACACTACTGTGAAGACACCCAGCTACACAGGGTCCACACTGGAAGAGACACCCAAGAGATTGCCAGGATCTACCAGTACAGAAGAGGAAACAAATACATTGGAAAGATCCAGGTTTTAAAGCTGAGCTAACAAGCTGTGACACTGACCAAGTCATTTATCTTTCTTGTCCGCAGTTCCCTTATTTGTAACATCGGGACAATATTAGTGCTTATGTCATTGTGTGTTATAAGGACCTCAGCAAATGTTAGTTTCACCATTGCTGGAAGGGAAGGAGGAATACAGAGGGGAAAGAGATGACTGGAAAGTCTGTCAGATTGTGGGGAGAAGGGGCCCTGGGGAGGGACAGTGAAGAACCGGCAGAGCTAGCCAGATTGTGTTTTGGGGTCTGGAAGGGTGTGGGGGCATCTCTGTGCCCAGTCTTCTCTCCTCTAGAGGTCCCAGCTCCTCTTAGATCTTCCCTTTCCTTCCCACTGACCCAGCGCCTGGCTGGCAGCCCTGGAGTCATGGGCCCAGCTGGTGCCAGGAGTCCTAGAGAAGGAGAGGTGATGACAAGGGAGTTCGTGGCCCCCCTCCAAATGTGTGGGGTGCAGTGGTGGGCAGAGTGCTGCCCCTCCTTGGCCCTTGCCCCCAGTCCAGTGTCTCCTTAGTACCAGCTTTCCTGGGTTCTGCCAAACCTCCTTGCAGATTCCCCTTGGCTCCCTCCTGGCTGCTCCAACTCACAAGTGCTGCTTTCGAATAAAGGAACTTGGAACCATAGAAACTGGGTCAGGCCCAACGGACAAATCAGGGTAAGGCCAGTGAAAGCAGAGTTTGCAGGTCTTTCGGAAGCCACAGGGCCCTCAGCTCTCCCCTCACCCCAGCCTGACCTGGCGGTTCACTCAGTGGGAACTTGTGATCTCTAAGGCACCTCCCAGCTTCCCCCAGCAGCCTCACTGGGGTGGATCTGGCAGGCCCAGGCACGTCAGAAGCACGGGACGCTGCCGCCTCCACCCCAAAATTTTCTCTGCTGGTGAAGCTTGTTTTTTTAAAGCCAGTAAAATTTAGTGGGGGGTGGGGGGGCAAGGTTTATAAGCCCATCTTCCACCTCTTCCCACTTTGTCTCTGGTCCTCCATTCCCATCTCTCCCCCTTGGCTCCAGAGAGCATCTTGTGATTCCAGAATCAGGGCCAAACAATTTCCTCGTGATGGGGAAACCGCACTCCAGCTCGGGAGCCCTAGGTTCCCCCTCCTCTTCCCTCTGGCAGTCCCCCCCACCCCAGGCTCCTCCACTGGCTCCAGCTGTGTTTTGCAAAACTCCCACTGGATAACATCTGTAATTGCCTCCAGATGTGGACCACGAAAACACAGAGGGGCCATGAGCTCATCTTTGAGTTCCTTGCCACACGCACAGACCCTACCACCCTCAGATGCCCCTGACTTCCCCTGCCACCTTCTCAAGGTCCCCATCCCCTCCGGTAAGTGTGGTAGGGAGTTGGTGTCCAACTCCACCGAGACACACAGACTCTGCCAAACAGCTGTTGTTAGGGGAGGCGCATAAGGCCAGGCATAGGGTCAGGGTTCCTGGCAGGCAGGAAGGTGGGGTACCCCTTCTGCCAAAGTAATCACACTAACTAGCTCTGAATAGCAGCTGGATAGACTGACTGACATAGTTGGAGCCAGGACTCTTTGAGGCAAGCAGCAGAGGGGGCCTGGGCTGGAGCCCAGGGTGGGTGGGCTGTGGGGGGGCAGGAAGAGAAGGGGGGTGAAAAAAGGGGACTGCTCTCCTCCAGCTGAGCTGACTCAGCACTGAGCAGATTCCTCCCTCCAGGCTGGTTTCGGAGGAAGGGTGGGTAGATAGCCTGGGAACCCTGTCTGGGGCAGCAGTTTCTAAGGAAAGAGGAAGGAAAGCCTTGTTGTTTTGCCCTTCTAACCTGACCATTGTGGTTCTTCCGGGCAATTGGGATGAGATCTCTGTTTGGCCAGAGACAGGCTGCTCCTAATAGGCCAGCAGCAACACCTTTCTCTCTTTCCCCCCATTTCCTTCTGTCTTAGCAGTGGAGCCCCAGGCCTGGAAGAGGCTTCTTAGGTCCTGAGGGCTTGGATGAAGGACCTGCCACTGAGCCCAAGGCTGTGTATGGTGATGGGAATCCCCCTGCCTCTGGCAGACAGGCAAGAGGAAACTGAGGGTCTGCGGGTGGATCATAGGACAGGGTAATGCAATTTAGGAAGATTTTCCAAGTGGCCTCAGCTTGACCACTTCCTCTTGTCTCTGAGCCTTGAGTCTCAAGGCTGCCTTTTAAGCCAGGTGGTGGGAGAGCAGCTGCGCTCCATCAGCCACCCTGCTGTGCCCTATGGGTATGCCCTGCTCCCCAACTCTAGCCCCTGAATCCCTTTAGTCCACTAAGAATAAACATACTCCTTTATAAAAAATGCCAAAGCCCCACTTCAGAGAAAACACTGCTCATGATGCGTGCCCTCCCCTCGTCCAGCTCCTCTCACCCACAGCCCATCACCCTCTACAGAGCTCAGCCACACAAGGAATGTGAAACACAATTTATTCTTTGTGGAAAGGTTGAACAAGGTCAAAATTGTCCTTAGAGGGCACCGACCCAGCCCCGCCCTGCAGGTTCCTGGGGTCAGATGACTCTGCCCCCCGCCCCCCCTCCCCATGCCCCTTGTTAACAAAAAGGAACGATTTGAATGCAATTCATATATAATAATTATAATAAAAATATACATTAGGCTGGGCATGGTGGCTCATGCCTGTAATCCCAGCACTCTGGGAGGCTGAGGTGGGCCGATCACAAGGTCAGGAGTTTGAGACCAGCCTGACCAACATGGTGAAATGCCATCTCTACTAAAAAAGTAATACAAAAATTAGCCAGGCATGGTGGTGCTTGCCTGTAATCCCAGCTACTCAGGAGGCTGAGGCAGGAGAATTGTTTGAACCCGGGAGGCGGAGGTTGCAGTGAGTTGAGATCATGCCACTACACTCCAACCTGGGTGACAGAGCAAGTCTCTGTCTCAAAAAAAAAATACATTAAACAAAACAAAAACACGAACAAGACAGAAATCTAGCTGAACTGCCAGCACCGTTTACCCCATTCCCCGCCCCATTCCCCGCCCCCCACCGACATCCCTCTCCTCTTGCTCCCACCACTGGGTCTCACCCTCCCAAGTCCCCGGTACCATGGCCACCACCTGTGGCCCAAGGAGACTTAAATGGGTGGGCTGGGAGGGGGAGTGAGAGGGCAGGCCACCCGTGAGACAGGCGGAGGGGTGCTGGCACTAGGGAAGCTCCGGCCCAGCCTAAGCGAGCCTCAGCTCCTGCCCCTCACTGAGGTGGTGAGCAGGCTGGGACAGCGTGGCCAGCCAGGCCCAGCAGCCTCTCATCAAGGCACTCGTGACTCCTATATGTGTCTTCTCTGCTCCTTTCTCTGGGCTGCCCCACCCTTCCCCTCCATGCTGCCTGGGCAGGGAGGACAGGGACCAAGAGGAGCAAATGTGCCTTCCTCAGGGTCCTTCCTGAGAGCTCCACAGCCTACCCTGTGGCCCCCTGCTTGGCTTGGCCTGGCCTGCCTGGCTCCAGCCCCCCAATGCTGCTGGACATCCTCATTTTCCCTTTTGGTTCCATCCTGCCCCCTCTGGCTGCTCTGCCCTTGGGCCTCAGCCCCAGCTGCCTGAGTTTGGGCAAGGTTCTTTCTCTGTGGCCTTCAGGGTCACTCCCAGGGTTCTGACCTGGGCCTTTCCCACTGGCCTCATTGTACCCTGACAGCTGCACCCCTGGTTTTAGCTCTTCTAACTGTGAAAGCCTCATCCAAGGCTAACATTCAAGAGGCATAGGGCTGCTAAGGGCTTCTTCTGCCCCATTAGTCCCCAATGGCTCAGGCTTCTTCCTGGGAAGCTCCCTGGGGTAGGTGAGGCAGAGGCAGATCTCCGAGGAACTTGATTGAGCAACTAAGACCCTCTCTGAGTTTTCCTCCCAAGGTTTTAGGGTGGCTGGGCAGTCCCCACCCCCTCACACTGTCTCAGGGTCTCTACCCCCAACAAGATTAGATTCCTTTTAGCCATTAGAGTAGTGAGAGGCTGCCAATTGGGTACACCTGGGGCTTTTAGGGCTGGAGTGCCCAGAGCCTCCTGAGGTCAGAGTTCAGAGGTTAAGATATGTCAGGGGATGGAAAAGGAGCAGATGACCCCATTTGACCTTTACCAGCGAGGTCTGAGGGTCCTGCCTTCAAGTGCAGAGCCCCCAACACATTCAGATGGGACTGGACAGACACAAAGCTACAGGGTTCCGCTGAAGGGCAGAGGCTGGAAGTGGGTCACCCGCTCACTCAGCCCTCAGGGGACTCATCTAGAGAAGATGCAATGCCTGGGCTTGGGGGAGGGGTCAGAGGGAGGGAGGCCAGCCAGGGAAAAGAAAGAAGCAAGGAGGCTTCGGGGAGAGGACTCGGGACGGTGGGAGCAGCCCACCCACCACCACCTGCTGCCACTGGCCTTCAGAAGCAAAGTCCTTGTGGTAGGAGTGGGCAGGCCGGGGGTGGGCGTCAGACCTTGTCCAGCAGGGAACGCTGGCAGTAGAGCAGTCGCCTGGGGGTCCCATGGCGTCTGAAGAAGAAGATCGCAAGGCCCACCGCCAGCACTAGGAGCAGCAGCAGCACGGGCAGCACCACGGCAGCTGCGCTCACTGCCCCGCTGCCCTCCTCATCCACCTCGATGATGATCACCTCTGTCTCCTCCTCAGTCCCCTCATCCGGCCGGCCTCCTGACGGGCAGCCCATCCAGTCCCGAAGGGCTGACTTGGGGTAGCCTGGTTCCACCTTCAGCTTCTGGTTGTTGAATTTCCAGTATTTGTTCCCCTTGTAGAAGTAAGTGAAGACTGCAGGGGTGAATCAGAAAGAGGTAAGGAAGGAATGAAAGGTTGGGGAGGAGCCAAAGAGAGGAGGGGAGCGAGAAAGCTCTGTTAATATGAGGGCAGCTGAGCTCCCCTCCACCTCCTTGAGCATCAGCTTCCTCAACTGTAAAATGGGGGTGCTTATGGCCGGGCGCAGTGGCTCGCATCTGTAATCCCAGCACTTTGGAAGACTAAAGCAGGCAGATCACAAGGGCAGGAGTTCGAGACCAGCTGGGCCAGCATGGTGAAACCCCATCTCTACTAAAACTACAAAAACTTAGCCAGTCATGATTGTGGGCACCTGTAATCCCAGCTATTCAGGAGGCTGAGGCAGGAGAATCGCTTGAACCTGTGAGGTAGAGTTTGCAGTGAGCTGAGATCAAGCCACTGCACTCCAGCCTGGGCGACAGAGCAAGACTCCGTATAAAAAAAAAATGGGGGTGCTTATAGTACCAGGGTGGGAGGTGATGGGGATGAAAGGGCGCCACGCATGGAAGCACCTAGCCCAGCGCCTGGCATGTGGTTTATCATCACCATTGTTTTCCACATAGCACTCTCTGAGGCTTCCTTCCCATTCTTCCTCAATTCCCTATTTCCATCCTTCTCTCAGTGACACCTTCCCTTGCCCCTCTCACCTTCATCGCTGCCCATGAATGTCCCTCTGGGAGACTCTGGGATCCCTTCCCAGACTTTGATGTTCTTAGGGTACTCGCTGTCCACTGCCCTGAGCTCCTCGTTGAAACGGTAGTACCTGGTGAAGGAGTAAGGAAGGGTAGTGGCTGGACACGGGGCATGTCCTCAGTGGGCGGCAGGACCCAGACCAAAAGTCACCAGTGAGCAAAGGATAGCTCTGTGGACAGGGTGGGGACAGGGGTTTTGAGTAATGAGGGCCTGCTGCTGAAAGTGGCAGAAGGTGGGGGTGGAAGGGAGGGCCCAGGCTGCAAGGAGCCACCAGCAGCCCTAATGACAGTGCCTGGCTGCTGGGGCGGAGGCACAGAGCTGGGGACAGGAGGCGTCAAATGACCAGGTCTGAAATGATGACCCGGTCACATCCCACTCACATGGTGCCCAAAGGAGGTTGCCCATTTCTAGGCAACAGCAGAGACTCAGCCAGCTCCTTCTCCAGGGAAGCATCTTGGGGGTAAAGTGGGTCTTTCTCCAGAACTGAGGGAATTTGGGGTGGTGGTTTCTGAGGGAGGCCTGGGATTAAGGGATTGAGGTCTTACTTGTTTCCCCGGAAGAAGTAGGTCTTTCCATTGGGCATCCAGAAGAGAGCAGCATCAATCCTGTCGGCAGGCAGCCCTCGGCCCAGCTCCTTAATGTGCTTGGGGTAGCCAGGTTCCAGGGACGCCTCATCAAACACCCAATGTTTGTCTCCTGGGGAGGAGAGGAGGCAAGTGTCTGTGTTCAACTTGGGCTCTAGGGACTTTAGAGGAAATCAGTTCCTCTACAGAGACCCTCCTCACTCCCAAAGCTAAAGTAGAGTGCTTGGTTACCTTTGAAGAAGACGAATTTGCCATCCTTCCTCTCATAGGCAGTGTTGATGGATGCAGGCAGGCCCCTCCAGAATTGGCCAATGGGCAATGGATATCCATCCATTACTTGGTTATTCCTCACCCGCCAGAACCAGCGCTCCTGGAAGCCAGTCAATGCAGGAAGAGTCAGTCCATTACATCTTGCGGTTTAGATCTCTGACTCAGTCCCCAAAGCTCCCCACTGCCCTTTGTTCCTCAGTTTTAGTTTTCAGTCCAGCTGTTGCCATTCCCACCCAGCCTCCGTATCGTAGAGCCCTTTTGTCTCACAAACCAGCCCACTTCTTCCTACCTTGAAGACAAACATCTCCCCTCGGAGCATGGCCACGGTGTCAAAGTTCCCATCACAGATGTTGGGCCCATAGGTGGGTTTTTTAGGCTTATCAGGAACAGAAGGCCGGGAGGTGGTCCAGGATTGAGGGGGCATCTTGGTGGGAGACCCTGACTCACTCCCTGGGGCAGAGAACACAAGGGGCACTTCAGACTTAGGAGGAGAGCAGGGAGGGAAGGGCAGACAGATGGCCAGACAATACCCTTGGAAGGGTGTGGATGGGCTTCTAGGGGAGGCTGGAGCAACCAACTGGGAGACGACAGAAAAGGTGGGCTCAAAAGTGGAACCGAGAGAGGCAGACTCAGGTTGGCAGGGGGCAGTGCAGAGTGTGTAGGGCATGAAAGGGGAAATTCGAAGACCAGGAGGGAACAAGGTGCGGTGGAGGGAGCAGGCAGGGGTGTAGACTACTCGCCATAAAGTTGCTGGATGCCCTGGCGGTCATCATCAGGCAACACAAAGTTCTCTGTGTCCATCCACTGGTAATAGGGTGCCATGATGGCCGAGGGGTCATTGGAATGCTCGAGCCCCAGGGCATGGCCTAGCTCGTGCACAGCCACCAGGAAGATGTCATTTCCTGGAGGGATGGGGAGAGTTATGATGGCAGCCTGAATCCCTTCCCTCAGGCTCCCTGCTTCCCCACCAGAGGCTTCACTTCCGAGCCTGCTACCCATGTTTTTAAACCAAAGTGACCAAATTCTGATGTCCAGCTTTTTTTTTTTTTTTTTTGGGACGGAGTTTCGCTCTCGTTACCCAGGCTGGAGTGCAATGGCGCGATCTCGGCTCACCGCAACCTCCGCCTCCTGGGTTCAGGCAATTCTCCTGCCTCAGCCTCCTGTGTAGCTGGGATTACAGGCACGCGCCACCATGCCCAGCTAATTTTTTGTATTTTTAGTAGAGACGGGGTTTCACCGTGTTGACCAGGATGGTCTCGATCTCTTGACCTCGTGATCCACCCGCCTCGGCCTCCCAAAGTGCTGGGATTACAGGCGTGAGCCACCGCGCCCGGCCCATGTCCAGCTTTTTATCTGGCAGTTAAGGCACAGAGCCAGTCAGCAAGCTTCTCTGGGTTGAGGTGAGAGAGTGCTTGGAGGCAGGACCCCCATCCCTGGAAGACCTGTGTTAAGGGAAGCCAAGGCCCTTTCTAGTCCTCAGTTTCTCCCGGGAGTTAGACATGACATAATCTGGAAAAGTGGGTAACAAGGAGGCTTTGAAGTCCTTGACTGGAAAACCAGTCAGTGAGTGACAGGAGGAACTAGATGTAAACAGCTCAAGACAGGACTCCTGTTTTTGTCAGAAGTTAGATCAGAAGATCCTTGTGGACCCTTCTAGCCCCAAGATTTTGGGAGGAGGGAGGAGAACCACCCCTACAAATGACTGTTGGCTTTTTCCAGAGTAAGTTCCAAGGATACTTTGCTCACCATCCAGATTCGCATTCCCAAGAGTCCAAGGCTCAGCAGAATCAAAGTGGGTGTCCCCTCCAATGTTGGGTCCTGGGAAGTAGGCATGGGCCAGGAAGCCGCCCTCACCATCGAAGGGTGAGCTGTCGCCATGGAAGCCCTCGGCAAAGAAGATCATGATGTCGGCCTGCTTCTCATGGCCCTCACGGATGTAGGCATAGGGCACCTCACGGAAGCGCAGTGATGTGGCGCTCTCCCACACTCGGATCGCCTTGCGAATGGCCTCGTAGGTGGCGTACTCGCCCACCTTGGGGGTGTAATTCTGGATGCTGAGGTCCAGTCACGTGGGGAGAGGATGAGGTGTGTTAGGATAACGAGGGGCAACATTCTCCTTCCCTGCACTCTCCCAGGTCTGACTGCGCTGCCCAGCCACCTCTGCCTGACCCAGCTCTTCTGCTGCCTCATATACGACCCCTCTGCTTCGAGAACAAGGGATCCTCAGGCTTTGGCTCTCTAGCTTTGGGGTGCACCCTCAATGGCTGCACCTCTCTTCAGGGTGAGAGCCATTTTCCTCCCCACTCTCAAGGACACTTCCCAGGAACTGAGGGGAGTAGGACAGGAGGAGGTCTCTGAGTCTCTGCAGAAGCACAATGGATAGGGAACAATAACCAGATGTGAGAAAGGTGGCTTGCCTGTTGGACTCACCAGAAAGTGATTTCATTATGTTGCCATTTGACACTCTGGATGGCATAGCGCTTCCTTCGAACATTGGCCTTGATCTCAGCCCCAAACTTGTCTGGAACACCACACCGGGGGCGCCTCATGGCCCTGGAGTGAGTTAGGGTGTGAGGATTGGGGTCAGTGCAGTGTATGAAAGAGAAAGGTCTCCAGCATCTGTGTTGGGTAAGACTTGCTGTGTGTCAGTGTGGGGAAAGGCCAAGGTTATGAAGTCAGGGTGAACATGAGAGGGTCGGGATCGGCACGTGGGGATGAGGTATGGGTGGCACAAGCTAGGCATTCAGGTAGGAACATCTCTGGCGCTAGTGTTGTCAGTGGGTGCTGGCAGAACTCTTGCCAGGGTCTAGCACTTACTTTATGGTGTCTGCATCAGCTTTGCCTGTTACTTGCAAGCCGTAGAACTTCTGCATGGCAGCGATGGCCTCTGAGAATGACTTAGGTGAGCGCTGTGTGTGGGTACGTAGGTCCCCAGGAGGCAGGTAGCCATACTGCTGTAGCCAGGCCTGTAGGGAAAGGGGTATGGCTTACAGTGTCCCCACCTGGCCCATGGGGTGCCTCTACCTCCCCCACAATGCTTGTCATACAGCCTTCGCTCGGTGAGTAAAGGCCAGTGGGCTCTCAGCTTGCCTGAACTCTGGCCCAGGCCCCAATA
This sequence comes from Cebus imitator, assembly GCF_001604975.1. Taxonomy (NCBI): domain Eukaryota; kingdom Metazoa; phylum Chordata; class Mammalia; order Primates; family Cebidae; genus Cebus; species Cebus imitator. Next base: position 1,378,353 of record NW_016107485.1, on the reverse strand, counting down.
GGGCTTGTCCCCTTGGGTCTATGGGCCCAAACAGAATTTGGCTGTAGCTTTCTTGAAAGTGAGAGCCCTGGTGGTTTAATGGAGTTCTGAGATGTTTTCTTGGAGCTGTGATTCTTTCTAGCAGTTTTCTCCTTCATGTCAGCGTTCTTGCAAATATAGTATGTTCCAGCTGGTAATGGGCTGTGCCCATGATGGGTGGAGAAGGGTGTTGACAGGATGAGTGAGCTCTACTATTGGGCTTGACATGAAGCCCTCCTGGAATGGGAGTGCCATGTCCCCAGGACCCTCACAGCTTTTTAGAAAGATCTTTTTAGAAAGGACAGAGGCCAGGTGTGGTGGCTCATACCTGTAATCCCGGCACTTTGGGAGGCTGAGAGGGGTGGATCACCTGAGGTCGGGAGTTCGAGACCAGCTTGGCCAACATGGTGAAACACTGTCTCTACTAAAAATACAAAAATTAGCTGGGTGTGGTGGCAGGCACCTATAATCCCAGCTACTCCAAAGGCTGAGGCAGAAGAATCACTTGAACCTGGGAGGTGGAGGTTGCAGTGAGCTGAGACTGCACCACTGCACTCCAGCCTGGGTGACACAAGACTCCGTTTCAAAAAAAAAAAAGACATCCAATTTTTGGGGGAAAGAAATAAGAAAAAAAAGAAAGGAAGGCAGAAAAAGAGCTAGCACTAAGGCTGGCCACTACAAGGGGAAACTGGGGACTTGGGATGTGGTAAGAGGTGTGGTCCAGCTGGAGCCAGGATCCTGCCACTGTCCTTATTCAAGCAGCATCTGGCCTATGGCTTGGAACCTAAAGGCCCATTTAAGATTCTCAGCAGAGGAAGTGGGAGATAGCAGTGGAAAAGGAGACTTGGTGACTGTATTTTATTTCAGTTATGTTGTGAATTGGTTAGAATATAAATGCTGGCATATTGCCTTAAATTAATGTTAGGTTTTTGATGTTTGATTAAAAGGTACACACACTGCGAAGCCCTGTTGAGGAGAAAGTCAGCCTTTATTGTAAGAACAATGGAGTTTTTTCCTAAACTCTTAAAAGTAAAACAAGCCAGCCTGGGCATGGTGGTTCATGCCTGTAATCCCAGCACTTTGGGAGGCAAAGGTAAGCGGATCACCCAAGGTCAGGAGTCGGAGAACAGCCTGTCCAACATAGCGGAAACCCTGTCTCTACTAAAAATACAAAAATAAACTGGGCATGGTGGAGGGCGGCTGTAATCCCAGCTACTCCAGAAGCCAAGGTAGGAGAATCACTGAACCTGGGAGGCCAAGGTTGCAGTGAGCAGAGATTGCCACTGCACTCCAGCCTGGGCGACAGAAAGAGACTGTCTTTAAAAAATAGTTAAACAGCCGGGCGCGGTGGCTCAAGCCTGTAATCCCAGCACTTTGGGAGGCCGAGGCGGGTGGATCACGAGGTCAAGAGATCGAGACCATTCTGGTCAACATGGTGAAACCCCGTC
>NW_016107485.1:1367957-1376687 GCF_001604975.1 Cebus imitator | reverse complement strand
AAAAAAAAAAAAAAAAAAAAAAGTTAAACAAGCCAAGTTATAAATAAAATACGAAGATGCTTGGATTCTTTTGTTTTTTTCCTTTTTGTGGAGAACGGGGTCTTGCTATATTGCCCAGGCAGGTCTCAAACTCCTGGGCTCAAGCTATCCTCCTGCCTCTGCCTTCCTAAAAGCTGGGATTACAGGCATGAGCCACTATGCCAGCAATGCTTGGATTCTTTTATGGGAAGAAGACATCACCCAGATAGCTCTAGTCCCTGCTCCAGCTTTTCTTTCTTTCTTTTTTTTGAGATGTAGTTTTGCTCTTGTTGCCCAGGCTGCAGTGCAATGGCGTGATATTAGCTCACCGCAACCTCTGCCTCCCGGTATCAAGCGATTCTCCTGCCTCAGCCTCCCAAGTAGCTGAGGTTACAAGCATGCGTCACCATGCCTGGCTAATTTTAGAAGAGATGGGGTTTCTCCATATTGGTCAAGCTAGTCTCAAACTCCTGACCTCAGGTGATCTACCTAATATTTTTAGTAGAGATGGGGTTTCCCCATATTGGTCAGGCTGGTCTCAAACTCCTGACCTCAAGTGATCTGCCTGCCTTGGCCTCCCAAAGTGCTGGGATTATAGGTGTGAGCCACACCGTGCCTGGCCCAGCTTTGTTTTCTTAGGGAGTTTGGGAAGGTGCTGCAGGTTGCCCAGGATGGGAGCTTGGAGGGCAGATGAGGGACGCTGCTGTTATGTGCTGCATCCCCTATCCAAGGTCATCAGGATGGATCTCCACATGGTCCTTCACCCCTGGGCCCAGGCCCTGGTGATGGAACGGTAGTCTTACACGGGAACTAGGGGTGACTCAAGAGCAGCTGACTGGGGACCTGAGCCCACAGGGGCAAGAATTGCAACATGGTTCTGGGAAGTGATCCCCCAAGGCTGATGGGAGCTAGACCTGAAATGTAAACAACCCAGCCTTTTCCCAACCAACAGCTCTAGCTGGAACAACCCTAGTACCACCAAACTCTGAGGCTCTGAGAGCCCCCTCCTTAGGGGAAGAGAAAGGGGTGACATTTAACCTCTGGTATACTCGAGGGAAGCCAAGCAGGGCACTCCACTCCCAGGCTGCTCTCAGGGAACTGCAGGCTTGCCCTGACCTGTTCTGGCTGATGCCACAGCCAGTGCCTGGGGAGGCGTGCTGTAGCCTGCACCTCCCTGTGCCTAACTATGCAGGAAACATCCTTTGCCCCTAGCCTCACCTGTAGGATAAACACACCCAGGCTTATGACCCTTGGTTAGGGAGCAGCTGCTTCAGGACTTGGGGAAGGATGGGAGTGTTCTACTTCTGGTGCTAGGAAGCAGGAGGACTGAGGCCAGGCCCCCTCAACCCACAGAGAGCAAAGCTGAGAGAATTCACCTAGAGTAGAGACAGAAGGGCAGCACAGAGGTGGGGAGAATCCACATCCAGGATCTCTGGGGGAAATCCCCTTTGGAATCTTTCTAGAAGCTAGGTGGGTCTAAATATTCACACCCACAACCTCCACCCCATACCCTGGGGTGAAAAATGAAGGCTTAGTCAAGTGAGAGACTTCCCTGGAGTCCAGAGAGCCACAAGGCCTGGAAAGGATGTGCCCCCAACCCTCTCCTCCCCCCAGGCCTAGGCAAATTTCTTTCCTCACAGACTATGAGGTCGCAACCACAGAAGAGAGGACTCTTGTGTCTGCGGCTGGGTGGGAGGAAGGGCTCAGCGCCAGACATGCCAAAGGGAGGAGAGGGCTGTCCTGGAGCTGGTGCAGGACTTTGGAGGCCTGATGGGAGGGACCCGGCTGCGTGAGGCCTGCACCACCCCAGCTTTCCCTCCACACTGGCATGGAGAAAAAAGCAACTATGTTGGGTCAAATAACTCAGTTGGCTGGCTTTGTCTTTGTGAATGAGAGATGCAAGGTATCCCCCTAGGAGAAAGTTAACTGAACACCTCCCGCCTTGGCTTAGGAGCCCTGTGGAGGGGTGGGGGGACCTCCAGCTCTGCAGTAGGCCCTGGATCCTAGCCTCAGGAGCTGCTCCCCCCTCCCTCTAGAAGCAAATGGTGATTCTGGCACTGGGACCGCCCATGACCCACTTAAAACGGAGCCAGGGCTGCCGCCCCTCTGGGCGTAGCAGCGCAGGGGAGGGAAAAAAGGCAAGGCAGTAAAGTTGGCGGTGGGCAGCTCCCCAAACGCCAGGCTCGTTTTGTTAGGGGCGCTCCCTTCTAGGTCTCAGAGGACTCTAGGCTGATAGTCCTGAGAGGCTGACAAGAGGATGACTCCTCCTCCCGACAGTCGGGCTCAGCCTTCAGCCCCAGGCCAGGTTTTTACTCTCCCTGGTCTCTGAGCACTCCGTGTTGCATCTTCCATCACTATTCCTGGGGCCATTACTTCTCCAGTCGGCCTCAGATCCTTTCAGGGACAGAGAGAGAAGAGAGTATTCTTTCCAGAGAGTTTTCTCCGGAGTGGGACCAGGACGGAGGAAGCCAAACCCAGATGCCATCCCCCTTCTGGGGCCCTTCCTGGCCCCTCCCGACCGCACCCAGGCCCTTGCCAGGCTGAGTGGGTTGAGATGGCCCAAAATAAGAAGCTCATTAAATCCGTCTCCCACCTTCACCCCAAAATAAGAGAGACAGAGGAAAAACCTCCTCAGACAACTCCCACGCAGCTTCCTCTGAGGACCGGTGGGCCACCGTCTGGGCCGGGGCGTGTTGAGGGGGTGCCCAAGCCAGCCGCGGGGACGTGTGAGGGCGCCCCGGGCGTGACCCTCTCCCCACTCCCCAGGTGATGCCCCTAGGCTCCCTGCAATTAACACAGAAAAACAATTAACAACAAAATGGGCCTGAAGGCGCCGACGAGGGTGGGGATAGGAGGCGGCAGCGACGAGCGCCCGGCTCACAAGGAGAGCTTTGTGTGCACGGAAACGCGGCCAGCTGCCGGCGCTGCGACCCTCGACGCCAGGGATGCGGGTGGGGACACAGCGGGGTCCTGTCGGGAAGACGGAGGCTGTGGCCCTGGACTCTCGGCCGTCCACCCTCGACCCCGCCTGGCCGCAGACGGGTCCGCGGAGGTCCTGGGCCGCCCCGGGAGGCCGAAGCACCCATCGGAGGGCGCGCCGGCGGGAGAGCGCTGGAGAGCCGGGAAGTCGAAGAAACAACAAACTCTCGCACATGACGAGGAGCCGGGACTGCGCGGGGTTTGAGCGGAGTCCAAATGTTTATCAGGCGGTTCCAGAGCTGAGCGCAGAGCCCAAGGGAATTGGGGAAGGGGGAGTCCGCCCCAGCTGTAAAGTTCTTCCAAGGAATGGAAAAAAAGAAGGAATGGGAAAGAGAGTCGGCGGCGCAGGGGGTGGGGGCAGCTGGTTGGAAGCGGGCAAAAGTTGGATCGATCTGGAAGTTTGGAGACGAAAAGGAAAATGAAAGGGAGGGGGAATCCTGCGGGCCCAAGCAGCCGAGATCCCAAAAGCCCTCCTCTCCAAATAGGGGCTGTCCCCTTGGAGACCCCCGGGCTCGCCTCCTGGCGGGCACGACTCCGGGAAGGGCCGGGGGGAGCTCACTTACTTCGGGGCTGAAGCTGCTGCTTTGGGCCGAGCCGAGGGAGGCGAGCGCGGTGCCGAGCGTGAGCAGGGGGAGCAGAAGACAACGGGAGGGTCGTGGGGCGGGAGACATGGTCCGAGACTGCCGGGTCAGCTGGGCAGTGCGGGCTCCGCGGCGGGGCCCACGCCCTGGGGTCGCACCGTCACTCCCTGGGGGCGCCTTTGTCTTCGGTAGGCACTTGAGTTTGAATTCCTAGAGCGCTGTCGACTTGGAGTTAAGGGGATTGTTCCTAAAAGTGACTGTTCTTCTCCTCTTTAGCGTTTTTGGATCTTCTTCTGCTTAGTCGGCGAACTGGGGTCTGGATCCCTCTCTGGCTCTCTCCTCTGGTCCCTCCCTTCTCCCGCAGCCTCTCCTCCGTCCCCGCCCCCCAAGTGCCCTCCTTTCCGGGTTGGGGACGTGGTAGTCGGAATCCAATTACAACTATTGCCTTTTTGTGGTGCAGAATGCCATCTGCAGGGGTTGAGGCCACAGTGGACAGCAGGGGGCTGTAGGGGGACCCAGGGAAGGGATGTGGGAGATTTTCTCCCCATAAGCATATTTTGGGTGGATTGATTCCTCTGGTATTCAGCATTTATCGTGTCACCTAAGGGTGGGAATTATTGGGGGGTACGTGGCTAGGGTCAACAAGGAGCTCAGAGTGTGGGATGGTGGTGGTGGTGGGGTCTTCTTCCATGCTCATGAGACCTGCATTGAGAGAAGGGGCCTGTTTATTAATAGTTGGGGAGTTATCTCCTGGGCCCTGTAGACAACTATCTATGTCCCTCCCTCTGCTGCCAAAAAATCCAAACTATAACAAACCCATCTACCAACAACAAACCCCACAACCATACTAGATCTGTGGCTCTATCCTTGTAGAAAGACAAAGGTAATTCCTTTGTTATTGTCATTTGTAATGTGGCTGTTCCTTTAATTGGAACATGCTGGGAGGAAAAGGCTACCGGGCCATGGGGTCTGGGGGAAGGCAAAGCAAGTCGGGTAAAATTATTGTAAAAGAAGGGATTGGGAGTTGGGATGCCAGGGTTCCACCTCTACACTGAAAAAGGAGGCAATTCTTAAAGAGTAAAATCGAAAAGTGGAGGTATGTAGGGAAGAGGGCAGGTAAAGCTGATGGTGAGAAAGGAAGGCAAAAGAGAACTATATAGATTTGGAAAAGCAGCACAACAGAGCAGGAAAAGTGTGGGAGACAGAAAACTCGACCATCAGCGAAATCTAAGATCCAAGAATTGCATTTGGTCAGGGAGAGAGGAAAGAGGTTGGTGGGGCGGGAGGAAGGGAGAAGAAAGCAAAGGAAGGAATAAAAAACTGTGGACAGAAATCAGGTCAGGTAGGAAGCTCCAGAAACCTAAGGATTCAGGAAGTATCACACTTTTTTCCCCCCCAAGACGGAGTTTCATTCTGTTGCCCAGGCAGGAGTGCAATAGCGTGATCTCGGCTAACTGCAATCTCTGCCTCCCAGGTTCAAGTGATTCTCCTACCTCAGCCTCCTGAGTAGCTGGGATTACAGGTGCCTGCCACCACGCCCAGCTAATTTTTGTATTTTTAGTAGAGAAGAGGTTTCACTATGTTGGCCAGGATGGTCTTCATCTCTTGACCTCGTGATCTGCCCGCCTTGGCCTCCCAAAGTGCTGGGATTACAGGTGTGAGCCACCAGCCCAGGCCAACTATTGCACTTTTGTGGCAGAATGGAAGTCTAGTGCTCAGTATTGTAATGAAAACAAAGGTAATTTGCCCTCAGATTCATGATCAATAAAATGAAAAGCTTCTCAGGCCCTGTGGAGCCTCCAGGTTTGTGGGAGGTATATGGTATGTGTTATTAAACAGGCATCTCCTCCATAATGACTGAGGGCTGAGCCCTTATGTAGGGCTTTCCTACACAAATGGGTTGGGAGCTACAGGCCCCTCTTCAATCAATCTCTGGAATGCAGTCAGAACCACAGAGACTTCGGAACCCCACTCTTGGCAGAACATGGAACACTCAGGTATGGTTCTTCCCACATCAGCCTTCCCAGTGAGGGTAACCTCCTGGACCACGTATCTGAATCTCAGGAAAACTGACACCAGGTGCTTGCCAAGAAAGGGATCTTTCATGTTCACAGAACAGCTATTTCTCGTAGTTTGGCCAGTCATATGGCCTACAAAGGAGGAGGTAAAAATTTTAAAAGCCAGACTTAGCTAAACTGGAATGGAGCCAGGGATAAGGGCCTAAGCCAAGCCTCCCAGGCAGTGATCTAACAGCTTGTTCTTGGTGTCCCAGCTCTTTTGCTCTGAAGACAGATGGGGAACGTGAAGGCTCTCTTCTGGCTGGGATGAGACATCTAGGTGATAGAAAAGAAATCCAGAGCGTTCGCTTCGGCAGCACATATACTAAAATTGGAACGATACAGAGAAGATTAGCATGGCCCCTGTGCAAGGATGACACACAATTTCATGAAGCATTCCATATGTATTTTTTTTATGTAAAAAAATAAATAAATAAATAGAAAAGAAATCCAGAGAGAGGCTGAGGAAGGGAGGCAGGAGTTGCTTTTTATTGACTTGGCCTCTTCAGTGAAGCCCCTTTGGGTTTAAGAACATTTTTCTGCTTCCTTTCTTCTTGCAGCTTCTGCTGCTTGAGCTGCCATGCCTGTAATCCAGTGTCCATTTCCTGTGACAGCAGTACAACTCGCCTCTGAAAGACAGGAAAACAGTGTGGATAATGTCTGGGGGGTTAAGTTCTATACTGTATATCCTTTCACTCACAAATTCAGAGGTTTCACCTGGAAAATGGCACTGCTGACTCCCCAGTGGGAGCAAGTCCTGGCTTGGGAAGCAGAGGGAGAGAGCAAAATGTACAGCAGGATGTCTACTACTGGTTCCTGCCCTGGGAGTGCCCCACTCTGTTCCTCCCATCTCACAGTTCTATTAAAACCTTTGACTGTGATTAATACAACTCTGCATTAATTAATTAATTAATTAATTAACTCTGCATTAATTAATTAATACATGTTTGCTTAGGTGCAACACAGCTCAAGACAAATTATGATTTAAATGCTCTCCTTCCAGTTACACACAGGTAGCCCTGGCTGGTGCTCTAGCCACTCACTGCAAACTTCTCCCTTTCAGCTTTTCTTCGAAGCTGGCCTTTCATTGGGGGAGCAGGGCGGCCATCTATAAGTAGAAGTGAGAGAAAAGGCAAGTGTTAGAGATCTTGTGCAAATACTGTGATAGGAATAAGGCAAGAACCAATCTCTAGCTTCTCTCTTCCATTTCATATACATTATAGCTTAATTATCCTAAAATATGTCCCTCATCTTCAAGGGCGAGGTATGATAACCCAGGATAACCCAGAATAAGCTCGTGGGCATATTACTACTTTATTTCACTTAACTCTCATTAGCTTTGGGGGTCCTCTGCAATGCGGAATCTACTGTTTTATCTTCAGAAACTCTTAAGCAATGTAATTGCTGTTGTACTAACTATACATCTTTGCTAAATTCCATCCTACTCCACAATGAAATGCCCTCTTTTCCTTTTCTTCCAGCCAAATTTATATCCTTAGGTCCACTCAAATCCTAACTTTCCCAGAAACTCTTTTCTTTTTTTTTTTTTTTTTTTTTTTTTTTTGAGACGGAGTTTCACTCATGTTACCCAGGCTGGAGTGCAATGGCGCGATCTCAGCTCACTGCAACCTCCGCCTCCTGGGTTCAGGCAATTCTCCTGCCTCAGCCTCCTGAGTAGCTGGGATTACAGGCACGCACCACCATGCCCAGCTCATTTTTTGTATTTTTAGTAGAGACGGGGTTTCACCATGTTGACCAGGATGGTCTCGATCTCTTGACCTCGTGATCCACCCGCCTCGGCCTCCCAAAGTGCTGGGATTACAGGCTTGAGCCACCGCGCCCAGCCAAGATCCAGAAACTCTTTTCTAATCTCTTCAAGTCTACCAGCCTTTTCTTCTGAAAGAAGTGCTGATTATTTAATATTCACCTATTTGCCTTGGGACATTTACTATACATTTTTTAGTGTTATTTAGCTACCTCAGGTCCTTTTGGAAAGGGGCAGAGTATTGAAATACTATTATTGTTATTTATTTTTTTTTTTGAGACGGAGTTTCGCTCTTGTTACCCAAGCTGGAGTGCAATGGCATGATCTCGGCTCACTGCAACCTCCTCCTCCTGGGTTCAGGCAATTCTCCTGCCTCAGCCTCCTGAGTAGCTGGGATTACAGGCACGCGCCACCATGCCCAGCTAATTTTTTGTATTTTTAGTAGAGACGGGGTTTCACCACGTTGACCAGGATGGTCTCGATCTCTTGACCTCGTGATCCACCCGCCTCGGCCTCCCAAAGTGCTGGGATTACAGGCGTGAGCCACCGCGCCCGGCCTTATTATTGTTATTTTTGAGACAGGGTCTCACTCCGTTGCCCAGGCTGGAGTGCAATGGCACGATCCCAGCTTATTACAACCTCTACCTCCTGGGCTCAACCGATTCTCCTGCCTCAGCCTCCTAAGTAGCTGGGACTATAGGCACATACCATGGTGCCTGGCCCTGAAATACTATTACTTAATTTTTAAAACGTCCATGCTTTGTCCCAGCTAGACTTTAAGTTACTTGGGTCAGGGACTGTGTCGCTAGCTTTTGCTATTCATAGTATAGTATAGGCACATAAGCATGTTATTAAAAATCCAGAAATATTTGCTGATTTGCTGAAAAGATGCAGTATTTGACCCAAGTAGCTTATAGTGGAGATGAGGAAAAAGGACACTTATTTTCTGCAAAGAAACAGTGAAAACTCCGCCTAAAAGTTTGAATGCAAGACAGAGAAGAGGTGTTATTCATCAGGAAGGAGAACCAATATTGTGTATGTGGTGTGCTTTACATTGCTTGTTTCATTTTATCCTTATCAGAACTATATGAGATAGTTGTTCTTTTACAGATATGGAAACTGAGACTAAGATAAAATTAAGTAACTTGTCCAAGACCACAAAGTTAGCAAGAAGGGAAGCCTGGATTAAGAATAAGGTCCATAGGCTGGGTGTGATAGCTCACGCCTGTAATCCCACCTGAGGTGGATCACTTGAGCTAAGGAGTTCAAGATCACCTTGGGCAACTTAGCAAGACCGTGTCTTTACTAAAAGTAAAAAAAAAAAAAAAAA
>NW_016107485.1:1363938-1367812 GCF_001604975.1 Cebus imitator | reverse complement strand
AGAGAGAAAGAAAGACTGAGTTACAGGCTGAGTGCAGTAGCTCATGCCTGTAATCCCAGCATTTTCGGAGACAAGACTGGAGGATCGCTTGAGGCCAGGAGTTAAAGACTAGCCTGGGCAATATAGCAAGACCTCGTCTCTATGAAAAAAAGAAAAAAAAAAAGAAGAAAAGAGGCAGGTACATGTAATTCCAGAGTCTTTCCAATAGTCCATACTACTACAAGGAGATGCCAGACTTCCTACAGTAAATAACAAGTGGAAAAAATCTGCACCATCATCCTCAGTTACCAATTATCCAATTAAGCAGGATCATACTCCTAAAGAGCAACAATAGGGTATTAAATATTCAGATCTCTGTGTTGTCAAAGAGGACTCACCTATGTTCTAGTCCTAGCTTTGCTATTAGCTAGCTGTGTGATCATGGGCAATTCACCTCTGTAGACCTGAAATTTCCTACTTGTAAACTAGAGTCTCATAAGGACAGTGGGGAGTAGCTTCAATTTCTCTAAGGTCCCTTCCTTCTAGGGCTAATATCTATTCTCCTTCTCTTTTGTAAGTAAAGGGAAAGGCCTCCCTTCTGAAGGGAGCCTGCCATCCTTAGTCTTCATCCCGCTGAGATGCTTATATCTGCAGCTTTTCAAAGAGCTCTCCCTGCATTTGGTACCAAATACTGAAAATTCACTAACCACACAGAAAAGTGGTTCTTGAATTTTAAAAAATCATGTCCCCCTTTGAAAAACATTGGAGGTCTTGTCACTCTCTTCTACCCTGCCGGCCCCAAGTCAGAATTATCTCCTGCTTATCTCCATAAAGCAAGATCCTGTTTAGCTTTACTTTCCTTAGTGGAAGTGTAATCTACAAAATAACAAGAGGGCTTCTTTCCCAAATTCCGTTTTCCAAATAAAAAGTTCAACACTTTGGACGGGCGTGGTAGTTCACGCCTGTAATCCTAGCACTTCTGGAGGCCTAGCGAAGTGGGCGGATTACGACGTCAGGAGTTCGAGACCAGCCTCGCCAACATGGTGAAACCCCGTCTCTACTAAAAGTAAGTTAGCCGGACATGGTGGCAGGCGCCTGTAATCCCAGCTACTCCGGAGGCTGAGGCAGGAGAATCGATTGAAACCGGAGGCGGAGGTTGCAGTGAGCCGTGACCGCGCCACTGCACTCCAGTCTGGGCAACAGAGCGAGACTCCATCTCAGGGTGAAAAAAAAAAATGTTCACACACACACACACGTACGTCACACACACACACACACACACGTACGTTAAACACTATTTCCATTCGGACACGCCCCCATCTTGATAACCCCTGCTCCCCGTCCAGGAGCGTTCCCTCTGAATGAAAATCTCCCCGGTGAACTGTCAGATCAGCGCTCACCCGCATATGACCAGTCTGGGAGTTCCGTAAGGGGCCCGTAGCCGGAGGGGTTGGCAGACAGTCCCTGCCTGGGTGGAGAAAAACAGATCTGTGAAGACCTAGCCCAGCTTCTGGTCCCCCAGGTCCCCTCATCCCAGCACTCACTGGAGTCGCCACTGGCTGCCCGCCAAGGCGGCCGCGCCGCAGTGCAGCCTCCGGACGCCTGCTGGGAAAACAGAGCAGAGTTGGGGAAGAGGCCGCGCAGCCGGCTCGGGGGTCCTGTGTCCGTTCCCAACGGGCCCCCAAGTCCACAGTCCCTATACCTACTCACCCAAGAGAAGAGCCCTTAAAGCAGCCATGCTGAGTCGGAGTTGCCAGAGTTGCCGGAAGTGGGCGTGGCCTCGGTGGACGAGCGCGACGCTGTAGGGGAAGCAGGAAGTAGCTAGCTTGAATCTGGTTTTTCAATCACGGGCTCCGCCATCTTGGGCCATCGTACGGAAGGAAGGATAAAACTGCCATCCAGGATCTTGAGGTAGAAACGAATTGTCGTTAAGCGCATGCATTCTCAATGGTGGTTCCATCCTCAGTGGAAGTTTTGTCCTCCCAGATTAATAGTAACTTTGATCTCAGAGGAGTAACATCCATTTCATTCTACAGATCCTTGCATCACTGTAACAGTTTTCCTGGACTAAGAGAAGTTATCAAATCGAGCTAATCAGAAATTGGGCCAGCCTGGGCAACATCGCAAAAACTCCCTCTCTACAAAAAAATGAAAAAATTAGCTGAATGTCGGGGCGCACGCCTGTGGTCCCAGCTATTTGGGAAGCTGAAGTGGGAGGATCGCTTGAGCCTGGGAGGCTGGAGGCTGCAGTGAGCAGACATCACGCCACTGCACTCCAGCCTGGGTGACAGAGCGAGACCTTGTCTGAAAAAAAATTCCATATGGCAAGTGCTGTATTAGGCGTGGGAGATTCTATGGAGAACAAAGTCAGACATCAATATCCTGATAGAACTGCCGATATAAAAGATACAAGACAATCAAATGATCACATACATTGATATTTTTGAGTGCTGGGAAAGGAAGTACATGTTGTTTGTGAGTTTATAATGTGAACTTGATCTAGAGTAGGCCATCAAAGATGACTTTCCTGAGAAAGAGGTATTGTATTGGAGCTAAGATGTGACATTCCATTTTTATAAGTGCTACCACCACACATTGCCTAATATTATCCTTGCAACAACCTTGTGAGGTAGGTACTAAGAAGTGGCAAACCCAGATCTGTGACTCCCCTCCTTTTATCACTGGCTATTCAGTACTGTCTTGGAGAAGTTATTTATCCTTCATTTCCCAATTTTAAAAATGCTTAATATGTTACATTTGTGAAAATGATCTAAATGTGATAATGTGAGTAAAAGTGCTTTATAAATCCTGAAACTCCTATAAAAGAGCCCATTAACTGTATGCCAGGCGCGAAAGGAAAGTATCTTGGGCCTCTTCAAGCTGGGAACCTGGGAACCACTCAGGGCAAATCTACCTCCAATTCTATTCAAAGTCATCTATCCGCTCACAGAGATAGATGCATATTCTGATTATCTCTTCTGGAAAGATTTACCAGAAACTCAAAATAATGCAAATATCTGTCTCTCACCTACGTGTGACCTGGAAGCCCCCAGTGAAGGGGGGGGCGGGGGGATCTTGCTTTGAGCTTTCTCTGCCTTTCTGGAAAGAACTCTTGTCTCCCTAAAATGCATGAAACCGAGCTGTTCCCAGACCACCTTAGACATATGTCTTCAGGGCTCCCTGAGATTGTGTCACAGGAGTGTCCTCAACATTGGCAAAATAAACTTTCTAAATTAACTGAGACCTGTCTCAAATTTTAGGATTCACATTTTGGTAACCACAGGGGGATTCTGAGTGGAAATGCCCTTGACCTTTAAAAAAATCTCCTGTTGGATGGGTGTGGTGGCTCATGCCTGTAATCCCAGCATTTTGGGTCAGGAGTTTGAGACCAGCCTGGCCAACATGGTGAAACCCCATCTCTACTAAAAATAAAAAATTAGCCAGGCGTGATGGCGCACACCTGTAATCCCAGCTACTTGGGAGGCTGAGGCCAGAGAATCGCTTGAACCTGGAAGGCAGAGGTTGCAGTGAGCCAAGATCATGCCACTGCCACTGCACTCCAGCCTGGGCAACAGAGTGAAACTCTGTCTCAAAAAAATAAAAGAAATCTCCTGGCCTGCTGGGCGCGGTGGCTCACGCCTGTAATCCCAGCACTTTGGGAGGCTGAGGTAGGCAGATCACAAGGCTAGAAGTTCAAGACCAGCCTGGCCAATATAGTGAAACCCTGTCTCTACTAAAAATACAAAAACAGCTGGGCATGGTGGCGCATGCCTGTAATCCCAGCTGCTTTGGAGGCTGAGGCACGAGAATCACTTGAACCTGGGAGGCAGAGGTTGCAGTGAGCCAAGATCGGGCCACTGCACTCCAGCCTGGGCAACAGAGCAAGATTCCGTCT
>NW_016107485.1:1362012-1363109 GCF_001604975.1 Cebus imitator | reverse complement strand
TGATCCACCCGCCTCGGCCTCCCAAAGTGCTGGGATTACAGGCGTGAGCCACCGCGCCCGGCTCAGTTTTTTTTTTGTTTTGTTTTTGTTTTTTTTTCCCCCTGCTTCTAGGCTGGGAGAGAGCAGTCTACAGCCTGAGACCCATCACTAGGCAAGAAACTGGTTTGGGATTCTGTCTTGCAAATTCCTTTTAAACGACTAAAGTTAGCATTTAACAGCCAACTGGTATTAATTTCTGCTTACACTTAGAGTGCTCAGAAGTCCTATAATTTGTATGATTATTGTTAGTTTAACAGCATTTTGTCATAGCTGAAATGGTAATCAGATTTTTTAAATTTTTTTATTTTTTGAGACAGAGTCTTGCTCTGTCACCCAGGCTGGAGTTCAGTGGTGCGATCTCAGCTCACTGCAACCTCCGCCTCCTGGGTTCAAGTGATTCTCCTGCCTCAGCCTCCCAAGTAGCTGAGACTACAGGTGTGCGCCACCATGCCTGATTAATTTTTGTATTTTTAGTAGAGATGGGGTTTCACTATTTTAGCCAGGCCGGTCTCGAACTCCTGACCTTGTAATCCACCTGCCTTGGCCTTTCAAAGTACTGGGATTACAGGTGTGAGCCACTGAGCCCGGCCTGAAATAATTTTTTTTTTAAATTAAAGTTATTACATCCATATATTTTCCTGTATGTGCTTTTAAAGTCCTTGTGACATTGAGTTTAGGGCTTTGACTCCTGGGTCTAAAAAGGACACCAAATCCTGCTAAATCTTAAACACTGACAGCAATTAAAGCCTCATCTTCAGCCCTGTAGAAGATGCAAATCAAAATAAACTGCCTTCCTGAAACACAGGTCCTGAAATTAAAGCTATTCAATTCCTCAAGACCCAGGGACTATTGTGGAAGAGATGGGCATGTAAGGTTGTAAAGGCTGTTTTGTTTTGTTTTGTTTTGAGACGGAGTCTTGCTCTGTCCCCCAGGCTGGAGTGCAGTGGCATGATCTCAGCTCACTGCAACTTCCACCTCCTGGGTTCAAGAAATTCTTCTGCCTCAGCCTCCCGAGTAGCTGGGATTACAGGTGCACACTACCATGCCCGGCTAATTTT
>NW_016107485.1:1354342-1361202 GCF_001604975.1 Cebus imitator | reverse complement strand
AAATAAATAAATAAATAAATAAATAAATAAATAAAAGGCTTATGGAAGTTATATTTTATTAAATTTTATAGATTGTTTACAAAATTTTGAAAAACAAATATTATTGGCTTCATGCTGTTTTTATTAGGGCTTCTTGTTTAGAAAATTAAGTCTCAAAGAATGAAGGTTTTGCTTTTTTTGAAATCCTTGAATTATCACTTTGGTTAAATAAATGACTTTACAATGACCTGTAATCCTATTTTATTTATTATTATTATTATTTTTTCATTCAACAGCATTTATTTAGATCTACACTATGCCAGCACTGTCCTATGCACTGGAGATACACAGGGGACAAGACAAAGGCCCTGCTCTCATGGAGCTTCCATTCTCATGAGACAGACGGTAACCCACAGGAAAACATACCACTGCTGGGGCAGGTGCTAGTAAGAGAAAGGCAGCTTGCTGAGGGGACAGAGTGACATCATGGATGGTCACGGAGGCCTCTGGACCAGGAGGCGTGTGCACAGAGCCCTGCCCTCCAGAGCTCAGTCACGCTGCAGAACTCCTTCATGATAACTCCAGATGAGGCAAGAGTAGCTCACTTTATTTCATTTTTAGTAATATTCAGTTCAAATTACTTTGGGGTTTTCAGAACAATTAATTCGCTAATAGAACTGTTTTAAAGCCAGACATAAGGCTGGCAGGATGGGAAAGCTTTCCCTATGAATTCTGCCAGGTTTCATTCCAATGTGTCAGCCCTCATGGCTCCAGCTCTGTGGATCCCTCTTCTTTGCTGCAACCATGAACAAGTGTGTGGTGAGAGCCAAGGTAATGCAGGTCAGGGGATCAAAGGTGAAAGGTCACACGTTATTAAAAAGAAACCCAATAGAACGGCTGCATCATGATCTCTCGTTAGTGTTCCAATGGTGCCTCTTTTGGTAAACTTAAACATTTCGGCAGACATTCAAGCAGCTTTTTCGGTAAAAAGATTTTTACATGACTACTATTGCTGTTCCCATGATCAACTTCCGGCTTGTTTTTGGCAGACATTTCCCCTCCGCGCGCCATATCCTCCTCCTCCTCACGACCGGGACCCCGAGTGCGCACCTCGTACTGCTGCAGCCCAATTCTATTTTATAAAACCAAGTGTTTTAAACCTTTTGTATTTGACAAACTTTCCAAAATCAAATTATAAATTTTATCTTTAACCTAATTCTTTAAGAAATTAGATTTCCTAAAGTTCAAAAAGTGACATAATTTGGCTTAATTGGTATAAAAACTGTACAGGAAACATTGTCACATATAAAATGGTGTTTGGTTTCCTTTGGGCTGTATTTGTGTAAATATGTTGTTGGTATGTGTTCCAAAATTATGGGAAACTCCTGTAACTTTGATATAACTTAGTGTACATTCTCAGTAATAATCTTAATTATTATGTTACAATTATTGTGTGTCACAGAGGTAACAAATTTCCTTATCAATTGTGTCTTTCTTTTTTTTTTTTTTTTTTACAGAGTCTTGCTCTGTTGCCAGGCACCAGGCTGGAGTACAGTGGCTCAATCTCAGCCCACTGCAATCTCCACCACTGAGTTCAAGCAATTCTGCTGCCTCAGCCTCCCTAGTAGCTGGGACTACAGGTGGATGCCACCAGGCCCAGCTAATTTTTGTATTTTTTAGTAGAGACGGGGTTTTACCATGTTGCCCAGGATGGTCTCGATCTCTTGACCTTGTGATCCGCCCGCCTTGGCCTCCCAAAGTGCTGGGATTATAGTCGTGAGCCACCGCGACCTGCCAATTGTGTCTTTTAACTATAGCTGCCTTAAAACTTTTTTTTCATCCATGGACAGTTGTCTTGTTTTAGTCCTCTTTAGAAAGTGGTTTTATAATCAGCTATAAAGCTACAACAAGTGCTCTTGAATGCAAGTTTCTGAAAACTTTGGAGATTGTGACATCAGAATAGGTGAAAAACTTTCAGGACGCATGGAGAGCTAAAATATTCATGAGTACTAAGCAGAACAGGAATTAACTGCATGGATTGAACCAATCTTTTTGACTTTTTGCTTAAAGTGTTTGCTGATCATTTGTTTCGTTTTTCAGTGTCTTAAAACTTCTTTTGGGCCGGGCGCGGTGGCTCAAGCCTGTAATCCCAGCACTTTGGGAGGCCGAGGCGGGTGGATCACGAGGTCAAGAGATCGAGACCATCCTGGTCAACATGGTGAAACCCCGTCTCTACTAAAAATACAAAAAATTAGCTGGGCATGGTGGCGCGTGCCTGTAATCCCAGCTACTCAGGAGGCTGAGGCAGGAGAATTGCCTGAACCCAGGAAGTGGAGGTTGCGGTGAGCCGAGATCGCGCCATTGCACTCCAGTGTGGGTAACAAGAGCGAAATTCCGTCTCAAAAAAAAAAAAAAAAAAACTTCTTTTGAGCTATTGACAGCTTTTAACAATTTAGTATAGTCCTGTAAACAAATTTGGAGCATATTTGTTTTTCTCTACCTGATTTATCTAAAATTTGGAAACATTTGTGAATATTCTTTTATTTATTTATTTATTATCATTTTTTAAATATTTTTTTTCATAGAGACAGGGTTTCATGTTGGCCAGGATGGTCTCCATCTCTTGACCTCGTGATCTGCCCACCTCGGCCTCCCAAAGTGCTGGGATTACAGGCTTGAGCCACCGCGCTCGGCCCATTTGTGATTATTCTTCACTTATAGCAATGCAGTTATTTGTGTAAGTGCAATAAGAATATATTTTTCAGGGCTGGGAGCAGTGGCTCATGCCTGTAATCCCAGCATTTTGGGAGACCAAGGTGAGCAGATCCCAAGATCAGTAGTTTGAGACCAGCCTGGCCAACATGGTGAAACCCCATCTCTATTAAAAATACAAAAAAATAGGGTGGGGTATGAAAACAAACAAAAATATAAAAAAATATTAGTTGGGCGTGGTGGCACACAATTGTAAACCCAGCTACTGGGGAGGCTGAGGCAGGAAAATCACTTGAACCTGGGAGGCGGAGGTTGCAGTGAGCCAAGATCGTGCCGCCACTGCACTCCAGCCTGGGGGACAGAGCAAGACTACATCTAAAAATATACGTACATATATATACGTGTGTGTGTGTGTGTGTGTGTGTGTATTTCATTTGTAACAGGACACAATTGGAGAAATTGGTGATTTTACCAAGGCTTTGACTAGAATGGTGTGCTTTCCTGTAAAGAATTGAACTTGACTTATGGAGCCAATAAAGCCCTTTGGAAAAAGTGGCCTCATATTTTGTGTACAGTCCCTGTACAGAGTTTCTGACCTGTGGGTAACTGAAGAATGTCACTTTCTGACAGGCACAGAAGCCCCAGGTTTATCGTGGATCCTCAAGTGGAGAGGAAATTCACCCAACTCATAGATATTTGATGGCACAAATCCATGGCTGGGCTCAGCTTTTATTTATTTATTATTTATTTATTTATTTAGAGACGGGGTTTCCCCATGTTGGCCAGGCAGGTCTCGAACTCCTGACCTCAGGTGATTCACCCGCCTTAGCCTCCCAAAGTGCTGGAATTACAGGCTTGAGCTACCACACCCGGCCGGGCTCAGCTTTTAAAAACTCTTTATCTGAACCGGGCTCAGTGGATCACACCTGTAATTCCAACACTTTGGGAAGCTGAGGGGGGCAGATCACCTGAGGTCGGGAGTTTGAGACTAGCCTGACCAACATGGAGAAACTCCGTCTCTACTAAAAATACAAAAGTAGCCAGGCATGGTGGCACATGCCTGTAATCCCAGCTATTCAGGAGGCTAAGGCAGAAGAATCTCTTGAACTTGGGAGGCGGAGGTTGCGGTGAGCTGAGATTGTGCCATTGCACTCCAGCCTAGGCAACCAGAACCAAATTCCATCTCTAAATAAATAAATAATTAAATAAGTCTTATCTGGCCAGGCACAGTGGCTCACACCTGTAATCCCAGCACTTTGGGAGGCCGAGGTGGGCGGATCATGAGGTCAGGAGATCGAGACCAACCTGGCTAACATGGCAAACCTCTGTCTCTACTAAAAATACAAAAAATTACCTGGGTGTGGTGGCATGCGCTTGTAGTCCAGCTACTAGGGACGCTGAGGCAGAAGAATCACTTGAAACTGGGAGGCAGAGGTTGCAGTGAGTGGCGATCTCGCCACTGCACTCCAGCCTGGGCCACAGAGTGAGATTTTGTCTCAAAAAAAAAAAAAAATCTTTTCTGAGAATCGTCCTATGGAACAAAGTTCCATCAAAGCCAATTTAAAAGCCTATGTAAAAAATAATTATTCTTGGCCAGGCTAGGTGGCTCATGCCAGTAATCCCAGCACTTTGGGAGGCTAAGGCAGCAGGGGATCACAAAGTCAGGAGATCGAGACCATCCTGGCTAACACGGTGAAACTCTGTCTCTACTAAAAATACAAAAAAAATTAGCCAGGTGGGGAGGCACACGCCTGTAGTCCCAGCTACTCGGGAGGCTGAGGCAGGAGAATCACTTGAACCCGGGAGGCAGAGGTTTCAGTGAGCCGAGATCGTATCACTGCACTCCAGCCTGGGCGACAGAGCAAGACTCTGTCTCAAAAAAAGAAAAGAATTATTCTTGCTGTACTGTATACTTATAATTAGGCCAAGTGTAATAAGCAAACCAGTCGTACCATGATTCATTTTTAGTAAAATGGGAAACAGAAAGAAAACATTATGTTTTAAAACGATTGCACACCTGTTGTTAAATTCTAGTGTTTCCTAGAATCTAGTTCATACATTGCCTAGAATGTATGGACTGCAGAGTAATGTGGCCTCTATGGATTTTTCCAGGATTCTTCTTCTGTTTGTTATTTTTTTCTTTCTTTCTTCCTCCTATTGTCCCTTCACAGAACATGAGACTTCACAACCTGCTAAAAATGAGCTTTCGGGACCTACTCATCTAGAAATAAACTGTCCTAGCCATGAGAGATCAGATGAAACCTGAGGCCAGATACTCATTTTTCTTTCTCCAAATGATTTTTAAAAAGAAGGCTGGGTGCGGTGGCTCAAGCCTGTAATCCCAGCACTTTGGGAGGCCGAGGCGGGTGGATCACAAGGTCAAGAGATCAAGACCATCCTGGTCAACATGGTGAAACCCCGTCTCTACTAAAACTACAAAAAATTAGCTGGGCATGGTGGCGCGTGCCTGTAATCCCAGCTACTCAGGAGGCTGAGGCAGGAGAATTGCCTGAACCCAGGAGGCGGATGTTGCGGTGAGCCGAGATCGCGCCATTGCACTCCAGCTTGGGTAACAAGAGCGAAACTCCGTCTCAAAAAAAAAAGAAAAGGGGGGAAATGTGAAAGGAAAATACCTTCGGCCTTTTCAAGCTGGGAACTGCTCAGGGCAAATCCGCCTCCAATTCTATTCAGGTCATCTCTCCGCTCACAGAGATAGATGCATATTCTGATTGCCTCTTCTAGAAAGACTTGTCAGAAACTCGAAAGAATGCAATCTGTGTCTCACCTACATGTGGCCTGGAAGTGGAGGCCTTGCTTTAAGCTGTCTCCACCTTTCTGGACTGAACTAACATACTTCATACATATTGATTGATGTCTCCTGTCTCCCTAAAATGTATAAAATCAAGCTGTGCCCCGACCACCTTGGACACATGTCATCAGGACTTCCTGAGACTGTCACAGGTACATCCTCAACCTTGGCAAAATAAACTTTTAAAATTAACTGAGACCTGTCTCAGATGTTCGGGGTTCACATAGGCAAGACACAAACATATGCTGACTGGAGGAACCTGTGGGAGTGGTATAATGATCTATCTGGAAGTTTATCATTTCCTTCTGCAAGACTGGGAAGTTTTTCCACAGGAGGTGGCTCTGAGTTGTGCTTTGAAAGAAGGGAAGGGTGGATCCTGGTTGAAGAAGTAAAAGCAGTTATTTTTGATAACAAGAATAATACAGGCTAGGGCTGAATAAGAAGGGATGGGAACAAAAGAAACTTGGCTAGAAGCCAACAGATGGACTTAAGCAAGGGAAATAAGACATACAATATCACTATCATCTTGCATTAATACTCTTCATTTTTACTTATCAAAACACTTGCACATAAATGATTTCCTTTGATTTTCACAGTAAGCCTGTAAAGTAGATAGACAGTCCAAGAAGCAATCATTGTACAGATTGCTTTGTCATTTATTTAGGAATCAAGGGATTGAACCAAACACTTTTCCCAAGCTTGGTTCCTTGAGCCTTTGGCTGGCCCTGAGATAGACAGCTGACGTGGATAGCGCTAGAGTCTGATAGTTTACATTTGGGGAATGAAGTAGTAGAAGCCAAAGGCTCAAAGAATTACCCAAGTGTCAACATACAGGATTGACAGAAAAGATGACAAGCTGGCCAGGTACCATGCCTCATGGCCTGTAGTCCCAGCATTTTGGGAGGCTGATGTTGGAGGATCACCTGAGCCCAGGAGTTGGAGACTAGGCTGGGCAACATAGTGAGACCTTTTCTCTACTAAAAATTAATTTGTGTGTGTGTGCGTCTGTGTCTGTGTGTGTGTGTGTGTGTGTGTGTGTGTGTGTTTTCCCAGGCATAGTGGCATGTGCCTGTGGTCCCAGCTACTTGGGATGTTGAGGTGAGTGAGAGGTGAGAGGACTGCTTGAGCCCAGGAGTTCAAGGCCAGACTGGACAGCATGGTGAGATCCTGTAAAAATTAAAAAAAAAATACAAAAAATACAAAAAAATAGTCAGGTATGGTGGTACATGCCTGTAGTCACAGCTATTTGGGAGGCTGAGGTGGGAGGATCACAGCCAGGCCTGGGAAGGTCAAGGCTGCAGTGAGCTGTAATCACACCACTACCCTGCAGCCTAGATGACAGAACAAGATCTTCTCTCCA
>NW_016107485.1:1351040-1352385 GCF_001604975.1 Cebus imitator | reverse complement strand
AAAAAAAAAAAAAAAAAAGTGTAGGGGGGTGGGGTGCATGCATTTAGGTGAACAAAAATGTGTATAATATGAACATAGCATGCAAGAGTGGACAAATGCAATTATTTAACAGATAAAGAAGTCAAGGAGCCAGAGCTAGAGGACTTTGGGGGCAGGATGGGAAGTTTCACTGGAACTGGGAATTCTGGGAACAGAAGGGTCCTTAGAAGTGCAGTGGCTCATGACTTGTAATCTTAGCACTTTGGGAGGCTGAGGCAGGCAGATCACAAGGTCAGGAGTTAGAGACCAGCCTGGCCAACATGGTGAACCACACCCCCCCCAAAAAAAACCCACAAAAATTAGCTGGGTGTGGTGGTGCATGCCTGTAATCCGAGCTACTCAGGAGGCTGAGGCAAGATAATCGCTTGAACCTGGAAGGCAGAGGTTGCAGTGAGCTGAGATCCTGCCACTGTACTCCAGCCTGGGCAACAGAGCTGTCTCAAAAAAGGGAAGACAAGTTCAGCCTTTTAAGTATATATATATATTTTGTAGAGATGGGGGTCTCGCTATGTTGCCTAAACTGGTCTTGAATTCCTAGGCTCAAGCAATCTTCCTGCCTGGGCCTCCCTAAATTTCTCCTTTGATATGGTTAGTGTGATAAGGCAGGGGGACAATCTGTGGGTAAATGGCAGAAATATTGACTATGATTTAATTTTTTTTTTCAGGAGGAAAAGGAAGAAGGTAGTGTGGGCTCCTCACCCAGACAGCTATCTGTTATTTCAGCCTTCGTGGACAGTGGGACTAAGATTTTGAGACAGACAGAGAGAAAGAGAGGAGAGAGAGGAGAGAGAGGAGAGAGAGAGAGAGAGATAGAGAGAGAGAGAGAGAGAAAGAGAGAGAGAGAGAAAGAGAAAGAAACAACAAAACCCAAAAAACCCAGAATGCCAAGAACTAACATCATCAGCATTCTCAGGGACCTCATGGAACTCTGGTGGAGGGAGGAGTCTGGCACCTGGACAGCACTCCTCAGTGACTTCATCAGTCTCAGAAGCCACAGGAAAGCAGCTTCGTCATCCTAAACTGAATGCCTTTTAACCTCTGGACTTCAACTGGCAGAGTGGAATTAAGAATAATGTGAAGCATCAGGCATCTGTGCTTCACGTGTTCCTCTCTGAAACTCCTTTGCTTTCCAAGGGCATCATGCCCTGTATTTGGCTTTAACATTTTGATATCCCAGTCTGGGCAACACAGCAAGACTCTCTCTCTCGCTCACTCTCTCTCTCTCTCTCTTTTTTTTTTTTTAGAGGGAGTCTCCCTCTGTTGCCCAGGCTGGAGTACAGTGGAGCAATCTTGGCTCACTGCAACC
>NW_016107485.1:1341178-1350779 GCF_001604975.1 Cebus imitator | reverse complement strand
TTTTGAGGCAGAGTCTCTCGCCCAGGCTGGAGTGCAGTGGCGTGATCGCGGCCCACTGCAACCTCCACCTTCCGGGTTCAAGCAATTCTCATGCCTCAGCCTCCCAAGTAACTGGGATTACAGGTACATGCCACCATGCCTAGCTAATTTTTGTAATTTTAGCAGAGACGAGTAAGACTCTGTCCCTTTTTTTTTCTTTTGTTAAGACTGTGTCTTAAAAAAAAAAAAGCTGAGCAAGGTGGTGGGTGCCCTTAGTCCCAGTTACTTGGAAGGTAAATTACTATTTACATAATTTATTGTAGCATATTCTGCTTCTTTTCCCAGACCTGTGAAATCTCTGCTATATCAGTACTGGCTAAATTAGGTATTAAATGATTGAGCTTCAAATGGGCACATCAAGACTGCGGACTACATTCCTCCTTGCCTGGCGGCTGGGAAGTTTCTTAAGGCCTGTGTGTTTCTATCAGACTGGTCTTGAAGGCGGTGGCTCTCCGGATCTCCACAGAGCGTCAACGTTGGCTTAAAAAAAACGCCAAAGCTAGATTGTCCAAAAGGTATATAAAAGGTAGTTGTATTATTTACAAGCCATCTTTTAGCCTTAAAACGTGATGAAGCATTTCCAGTTGCCTTTTCTTGAAATATTCAGCAACTCCCTTTTTTGTTAGGTCTGCGCAGCTGCCAAAACTTCAGATTAAAGGTGCTCCGGGGACTCCGATCTCCTGGGCACCATCGGCCGGGACAATTTTGATTAAGCGCTACCTCCTGGCGGCAGCTCTACTGCCCGACGCCTTCCCAGCCTAGTGAGGCCCATTTTTTTTTTCGTTTGGAATCTGGAAGCTGATGCAACAGCTCCCCCAAGGGGGCGGGGCGGGGAGTAGGGAACTCAGGGTGGAAGAGACGGCCTTCCGGGAGAGCCCTCCTCTGGTTCCAAGCAGGCACCTCCCCTCGCCCGATCCTCACCGCGAAGGGACTTCCCGGTCTGGGCACCCTACCCAGATTCAGCCAAGCATCTTGGGGCCAGAGGCAGCTGTGGCCAAGGGTTAGGGCTCTCGCCCAGGCCCTTGTCGGGCCGTCAGCATAAGCCGGGATTGGGAGGGAGGGAAAAGGAAGCTTAGCGTTCTTGGGGTGGGGTGGAGGACCAGTCTCTAAAGGTATCCGCGGTCATTTTCATATCCCCGCAGCAATCCAGCTCTACGGGAGCGACCAGCGGGCAGGGGAGCGGATTCAAGGCCTCGGTGCTTGGACCTTTGCTCCCTTCACCTACACCCACCACAACCCACTCTTCTAGCGCTTCCTAGAGTCGGGGGAAGGACGGGTGCTGCTTGGCCAGGTGGAGGAAGCGGAAGGGACCCCTGGTGGGGTGAGGTCCTGGTACCCCAAGGCAGAGTTCGAGTGGGTCCCCACAGCCAGACCTGGGCCTCGGCGGCGACCCTGTTCTTCAGAGGGTTATTGAAGGCGGACGGTAGCTGGGTGTGGGCTTGGGAGGGCGTTGTCGCAGGGTTGCAGACTGGGGGCCGAGAAGGAGGGAAATAAAAGGGAAAAGGCAGGGGCCCCGAGAAAGCAAGGGTGAATTGGGGGGTGGGGATGGGAGAAAGGGGCAAAGGTGACTGAGACCTGCAGGTTGCGCGGGGGCGGAGAGGGGGATGGGAACGACTCTGGGATCGGCCAGTGAGGATCATGGGTTAGGGGAGAGCTTTTCGGGGGAAGGGCCAATGGCGTGCGTGTGGTGTGGAGTTGAAGAGTTTATGCTTCGAAGTTCGGCTGTTGAGCCCACTTGGATATACCTGAACCTGAGTGTTCGCCTCCCTCTGCCTTTTCCTCTTCTGACCTTCACCCTTTCGCGATCATAGCACTTCGCTCTTGCCTTCTCCACGCCGCGCCCAGACCTGTCACCTGAGCCTGGGTGTAAGGCAGAGCAGACAAGAATTTCCCGGATCCAGGGCAAGAGTGTCAGATTATAGGCTTTTTGTTTTACTTTGCTTTTCCCATTAATGAAACAAAAGCCCGTTTCAAATCATTCTAGGCCTCCCAGTAAAACTATGAAAACCATACTTTCCTCTTTCCCTTTAATGCATTACTATCAAAAAGATTACCTTCCAGTACTCCTTGCTTGAGAGCCAGAGCCCCAGCCACACAGGAGGGCCTGGAGAGCAAATTCAAGGACATGCCCAGGAGCCCAGCCAGCTGGGAAATCAAATAAATAACAGTTCATTCATCCATTTATTAACCCAGCAAACATTTATTAACTGTCTACCTGAGCCCTGCACTGTGGGGATACAGAGGTGAACAAAGCTCTTGTGATGCTTATATTCTAGTGGGGGTGGTGACAGCAAACAAATGACGCGGGGAATGGACAACATCACTGGGAAGCATTTTCCAGGCAGGGAGAACAGGAATTGCAAAAGCTTTGAGGCGGGATCATGCTTGCTATGTGGCCACAGCAGGGAAGCCAGTGAAGCTGGAGTGGAGTGAGGAAGACAGCAGGGGGGCCCATGTGGATGAGGACAGCTTCTCTCCTCCTAGGACTTTCCTCACAACTTGGACCTGACCCCAGAGTGCAATTAGGGGCAGGAAAGTTGGGTAGCAGGCTGAGAGTGTCTAAAGGACTCTACATTATCCTTTATTTATTTTTATTTATTTATTTATTTTTACGGTGCGCTACACTTTCAGAGAAACTTCTCTAGTAACAAACTATAGAAATGATCCCTGAAAGTATAGTCTTTTTTTTTTAATTTATTTTTTTTAAAGATGGGGTTTCTCCATGATGGCCAGGCTGGTCTTGAACTCCTGACCTCAGGTGATCCACCCACCTCGGCCTCCCAAAGTGCTAGGATTACAGGTGTGAGCCACCGCACCCGGCCTTTATCCTTGGAATAATTTAGGTATTTGGTGCCAGTGAACTCTGATTTCTGTGTCTTGGTGAAATATGAGTTGGCTTTCATCCAGTGACATAGACTTATTGACAACTCCTTTCCTGGACTACTTGTGTCTGGAGTAATTTTGCAACAGGCCAGTGTAAGTTGCAGGGTGTAGCCCAAAAGCCAGCCAGCTGACAGTTGCTTAAAGGCATTAGTCACAGTTGTAATTCCAAAAATGCATGATTCGCTGTGAAGTGCTGCTCCCTTAAGGCAAGAGATTTATACTATTATCTATATTTTAAGTGGTTTAATATGTTTACCATGTTTACCAAGAAGTTATTTACTTCGGAAGATTGCATATGATGAAAATTTGTAATAATTTCTAATTTTGAATATAAAAAGGCTTTTTATATTCAAAGTTTTTATATTCACAGTTTTTATTCCAGGACAATCGGTATTTCCCCCACCTCTGCTAAGTAAATATTCGAGAGATTTTTTTTTTTTTTTTTTTTTGAGACGGAGTTTCGCTCTTGTTACCCAGGCTGGAGTGCAATGGCGCGATCTCGGCTCACCGCAACATCCGCCTCCTGGGTTCAGGCAATTCTCCTGCCTCAGCCTCCTGAGTAGCTGGGATTACAGGCACGCGCCACCATGCCCAGCTAATTTTTTGTATTTTTAGTAGAGACGGGGTTTCACCATGTTTACCAGGATGGTCTCGATCTCTTGACCTCGTGATCCACCCGCCTCGGCCTCCCAAAGTGCTGGGATTACAGGCTTGAGCCACCGTGCCCAGCCCGACAGATGTTTAAATAATACCGGTTTGAAGGGATGTCAACTCATTAGTCTGACCAGGGTGCCACGGCCCAGTTGGCTCTTACCTGGCGACACACATCGATATCACCTGAACCAATTGGAGAACTCAGCTGTGAGTGAGCTTGCTTGGTGTCTAAATGTGTGCTTGGCTGTCCCCCTATAAGTGGTCTTCCTTGGCCTGCATTACCTCTCTTGGCTTGCTTTAGGGGCTGAAATGGCACTGACACGCTTGAGACAGGATTGCAGTTTCCTTCCCCTAACCGTGGGATCGTATCCCCTCTGCAGGACTACGGATAGTACAGGAGTAGGAGATGAGTAGGAAATGGGATGAGGGGAGTTGTAAGAGGTATCATAAGTCACAGTTAATGGAGGGGAAAGCTTAAGTGCTCAGTAAATGTAGGGCAACACGGAAGAGGGGAGTGGTGCTGAGGTAGTGAGGAGGAGGAGCTGAGACTCAGAGTGGAGAAGGTGCCTGGAGGCTGGCAGGCATTGAGGTCCTCTGGGTCTGATCAGGCAGTCCCAGCTCCAGCCCGTCCCCTGGCCCCTCCCCGCTGCTGGCCAGAGTCACACATGTGTTTTCCTGTTTTCCATTTCGGTCCCCGTCACCCTTTGCTTTTTCTGTTTCTCAGAGTCAACAGCTGCTGCAGCGGGAGCCATACCCTTGGTTCTCCTAACTAGTACCTTCCCCTCTCCTGAGCTGGTAGCCCCTCCTCCCTGCACCTGCCCAAAGATCACTGGACCGGTAAGAGTCGGGAGAGGAGGAACAATGGGTGAGAGGGGAAGTGCAGGAGGAGGATGGAGCCAGTGCTAAAACTCGACTGAATGGTGACCTAAGAGCCTCCTGTTTCTTGGTCCCAACCCTGTCCCTTCCTGGGCTAAAACTTCTGCCCAGAGGCTTCAGCCCTTTGTTAATGGAAACCCTGGCCACAGGAGTAAACAATTTCTTTCTTGTTTCCCTTTTTTTTTTTTTCTTTTTAAAGGGACTGTCTTAGCCACAGTGGAATATAGAAAGACAGAGAACTAGGGTGGGAGGGGCTGAGCTAGCTTGGAGTGATGGGGAAATCCAGTCATGCCAGAGTGTATCTGTTTTCTGTTTCTGTTGTTAGGGGAGGCAGCGCAGACTGGTTGGAGCCAGGAAGAGACGTGGGGTCTCTGGGAGAGAAAGTGTATTCTTACAGTAGTTCCCTGAGCTTGGCTGAGGAGCCAAGACCCCAAATTATGTGCTAGCACCTGGAGGAAGTGTGTTTTGGTGTTGCCATTTGGGGGTGAGGTTAGGGTGAGGGGGTTCCATTGGCTGCTCTGCCCGGCACTACAGGCACTGCATATTGGGTACCCTGCTGCCTGTTTCTGAATCAAATTTCTTCCACAGCCTGTAGGATGAGAGTGATGTTTTGTAATCTTTACTGGGTCCTCAGAGATGAATGCATCTCAGACAGGGAAGGACGACAAGGGCTGCTGTTATCTTACAGGGTTTCTTATATAAAACTTAGGGTAGGCCAGGCACGGTGGCTCACACCTGTAATCCCAGCATTTTGGGAGGCTGAAGTGGGCAGATCATGAGGTCAGGAGTTCAAGACCAGCCTGACCAACATGGTGAAACTCCCGTCTCTACTAAAAATACAAAAATTAGCTGGCGCAGTGGTGGGTACCTGTAATCCCAGCTACTCAGGAGGCTGAGGCAGGAGAATCACTTGAACCCAGGAGGCAGAGGTTGCAGTGAGCAGAGATCGCGCCACTGCACTCCAGCCTGGGGGACAAAGCAAAACTCTGTCTTGGGGGAAAAAAGAGCCCCTTTTTCTGCCCTGGGGTAGAAGAGCCCCTTTGGGAGGGCCTATTGGTGCTGCTGGTCCCAGGCGACCTGAATGGTGGAAGCATTACCCCAAGACCCAGGGTCTTAGGAAGAAATGTGAGTGCCAAAGATGGTGCCTTCTTGTGCAGGGTGCTAGGTAGTGGTTGAAAAAAGAAGGGGCGGGGTTCAAAATCTCCATGAATGGCAGCCTCCCTTGCCTAGTTTGCATGGGCAGACTGAAGTAGGCTAGAGTCCACACATAGTACTTCCTGGTGCTACCACTAGGGTGTGCTGTTTGCTGGAATGTGGGTTTTACCCCTAGCAGATTTCTGTCTCAAGATCCCATGGAGAGGACTTTACTTTTTAGATGCTATCAGTCAGGAATGAAACCTTGTACACTTCTCTCCCCATTCCCCCTGACAGTTTTCCCTTCCTTTGTCACTCCTTCCTTCTTTTCTTTTACGTCATATTAAGACACATGCCCACCCCTTGGTGCCAGTGAATTTGGTCTTAAAAGGGCAAGCATGGTGATGTGTTTGTGTGTGTTTTTGTTTGCTTTAGAAGTGGGCACCCTAGCAATAGCAGTACTGCCAAGAGGACTTGTAATCGCCTCTTATCCCTGCAAAGAATGAGAAAGGGGAGGGGCAGCCAGGAAGGAGATGAACAAACTTTGCTGGAGCCTTTAGCCTAGGCTACAGGCTGAAGGATGACAGAGGCTTTCTTTTTAAGCTAGTCTGATTACATCTTCCCCCAGGTAATTCATGTAGATAATTCCTGTCGGCTGGGCTTGGTGACTCATGCCTGTAATCCCATTGCTTTGGAGGCAGAAGCAGGTGGATCACTTGAGGTCAGGAGTTCAAGACTGGGCTGGCCAACATGGCAAAATCCCGTCTCTATTAAAAATGCAAAAATTAGGCCAGGCACGGTAGCTTATGCTTGTAATGTCTGTAATTCTAGCACTTGGGGATGCTGAGGTGGGCGGATTGCCTGAGTTTAGGAGTTCAAGACCATCTTGGTCAACATGGTGAAACCCCAACTCTACTAAAAATACAATAAATTAGTTGGGTGTAGTGGTGTGCAGCTGTAATCCCAGCTACTCAGGAGGCTGAGGCAGGAGAGTTGCTTGAACCTGGGAGGCGAAGGTTGCAGTGAGCAGAGATCATGCCACTGCATTCAGCCTGGGTGACAGGGTGAGATTCTGTCTCAAAATAAATAAAAAATAAAATAAAATAAAAATACTAAAATAAAAACACGAATACTAGCCACGTGTAATCCTACTTACTCAGGAGGCTGATGCATGAGAATCACTTGAACCAGGAGGTTACAGTGAGTTGAGATTGTGCCACTGCACTCCAGCCTGGGTGGCAGAGTAAGACCCTGTCTCAAAAAAATAATATAAAAGGAAGGCCTAGAGACTAGGGCAGGTCAGGGGATGGGGAGATGGAGAGATAGTATACCTGCGTGATTAAGAGTATATGAGCTCTGGTGGTTCCATCAGATAATGTGCTTAAGTGCTTAGCAGTATGTCTGGCCCAGGTATTGCCCAATAGCAATTACTATTACAGAAGCATTTTGGAGAAAAGGATAGTTTCCTCCAGAAGGATTTCAGATCATCGTGAGCCTGTCTTGGGAGAAGCATGATCTCTGGGAAGGCTAACACCAGAATCCTCCTCCTAATTTAAAAATTTAAAGAGCTAGAATGGAAGGATGTAGGGTAGAGATGTCGCTCAGAGATATTTCGATCTCTATTCTCTGTTTGTAGAATAACTAAAGAGGATTAGAACAGGTGTGACAAGGGACAGACAGTTGGATTTCAGAATGGATAGGGTCTATTTCTGTTGGTAAAAGAGATGCAGAATACCAGATTTAAAGTAAACAAGATAGTAAAGAATAAATACAGAATAAACTATGTGATTTCAAAAAAATGCTCAGCTTCTTCTGCCTGTTCTGGGCCTGTCTGTCCAACAGAATTCAGTGAAATCTGATTTCCTCGTATTTTTAGGAAAGCAGAATAACCTTGTATTTGGGAAAGGTGTTTATAGGAATTTATGCTCATCCCAAAGATCTTGGTATGTTTTCTCAAGGATGAAAGGGCACATGGGTCTGGTGGGGATGCAGTTGGAGATTTGATCTCTTGACTGTGTTTCTTCTTCTTCTTTTTTTTTTTTTTAAGATGGGGTTTCATCATGATGGCCAGGCTGGTCTTGAACTCCTGACCTCAGGTGATCCACCCACCTTGGCCTCTCAAAGTGCTAGGATTACAGGCGTGAGCCACAGCGCCTGGCCTGACTGTGTTTCTTTTTAAGTAGTCTGAGGCTCAGACTTTGAGGTAGTGGCTCAGGTTTGGAGGCAAATCCCCAGTCTCTCTTTGCATGGGGAAGTGTGCAGAGTTCTCTTACAATGCCCAGTCACACTTCCTGTAATCTCAGCATGGGAACAAGCCTTTGTGTCACACTGTGCAACCTTCCTCCCTTTCTTAAATGTTTGGGGTGAGAGAGAAGAGAGGCTAGGGTGGGGCGTGGAGAACACAGAGAGAGAGGGAGAGTGCCGTGTATTCCTTCCCGGCTGCTGACCTGTCCTCAGCTAACTGGCCTGGGACAGTTTCCTCAGGGTTACAGAAACTGCACCCAGCTGACTATCCTTTCTTCTGGGCCCCCAGTCCCAGAGCATAGCTGACAAAGGAGATTCCTGAGAGAGCGCCTTCTTATCACAGAAAGTGCTGAGCCAAGAGCTCCTAGCTGCCCCTTTTGCAGATGTGAAGAGTCAGTGAACCTTGGACCCAGATGGTTGCTTAATACTCCTTTCCCCCTCCCTCATCTCTTCCTTTGTGGGCTGCCTTGCCTCCTCCACCCTTCTTGCTTAAATCCATAGGCATTTGTTTGACCTTTCCTTTTACCGCTGGCTGGAAAGGAGGAGCGTCTGACCACAGATCCTGGAAGGCATTTCTCTCCCTGACTGCTGCTGGCACTGCCGTGAGAACCTGCTTATATCCAGGACCAAGAAGTGAATGTGCGTTCTACCCTCTCCTCTCATTCCTGCTCACCTTGCTTACCCTCCTCTTTGCTGCTCTGCAGTGTCTAATCGCTTCGTCTCCTGAGTGCCTTGCCCTAATATCTCTCCATTGCTTGACTAGCCTCTCCTGTTTTCCTCTCAGCTGCCTCCTGCTCAGTGTTTTCCTGCATGAGCTGCCTGGCTACAGCTGTGTGCCTGCGTTGGCTTTGGGTGGTGTCTCTCCAGCAGCAACTCTGGTGTAAGAATGGCTATCAGCTGCCTCCAATCATCTCTAGGTTTCACTGTACATTGGATCACCTTTCTCTCATTCATACTTTTTTGGGTGATTTAAGGATGCTGATGTGAGGGATCTGATAGCAGGAGGCTTGGAATACCAGAGACTGGGAAAGGTATCTGGGAAAGGAAAAGCAAGGAAAAGAGAATAACTGGTCTTCTTTCAGGGTGAGGTGGGTCTACTTGGGCTTTGCCGGGGCTGAACACTCCAGCTAAGGGTTAAGGGATGCTCCTTGGGCAGGAGGATGGTTGTGGGTTTCCAGCAGATTTCTAAAGGCTTTAGGTTTGTCACACGTAGAGTCCTTGGGAAAAAGAGTAGGTTGTGAGGTGCTCCCACAGATTAGTTGCTTGTAAGGTTGGTTCCTAATGTTGTATCTCAGCACAGGTGATTGCTGAAGCTGAAATTGGAGGGAAGATGGGTTTTGGATAAGGCTGAAAACTCAGGCTCAAGCCATTATGATTTTTTTCTGGGAGCTGCCACACTGCCCCCATGCCTGTCTTGTATCATAGCAGGCTCAAAGAGAACCAAGATTTAGTTTTCTATTTGGTGAGTTGGGTGGGCAGCAATATCCTAATGATGAGAGACAGCTGCTTTCTTTCTGGGGAATGAGTGAGTGCCTTCTCTTAAAAATTCAAGTTGAGGGCCGGGCGCGGTGGCTCAAGCCTGTAATCCCAGCACTTTGGGAGGCCGAGGTGGGTGGATCACAAGGTCAAGAGATCAAGACCATCCTGGTAAACATGGTGAAACCCCGTCTCTACTAAAACTACAAAAAATTAGCTGGGCATGGTGGCGCGTGCCTGTAGTCCCAGCTACTCAGGAGGCTGAGGCAGGAGAATTGCCTGAACCCAGGAGGCG
>NW_016107485.1:1335986-1341037 GCF_001604975.1 Cebus imitator | reverse complement strand
TTTCACCTGAAGGGTCAAAAAAGAAAAAAAAAAAAAATTCAAGTTGGAGGGCCAGGTGATGTGGTTTATGCCTGTAATCTCAGCGCTTTGGGAGGCCCAGGTAGGCGGATCACCTGAGATCAGGAGTTCGAGACCAGCCTGGCTAACATGGTGAAACCCCGTTTCTACTAAAAATACAAAAGATTAGACAGGAGTGGTGGTTCGTGCCTGTAATCTCAGCTGCTCTGGAGGCCGAGGCAGGAGAATCGCTTGTACCCGGGAGGTGGAGGTTGCAGTGAGTTGAGATCCCTTCATTGCACTCCAGCCTGGGCAACATGAGCGAAATCCCATCTCCAAAAAAAAAAAAAAAAAAAAAGAAGTGGGACTTGGTGGCTCACACCTGTAATCCCAGGACTTTGGGCTTTGAGATGCCAAGACGGGTGGATCACGAGGTTAGGAGTTCAAGACCAGCCTGACCAAGATGGTGAAACCCTGTCTCTACTAAAAAAAATATAAAAATTAGCCAGGTGTGGTGGCAGGTGCCTGTAATCCCAGGTACTTGGGAGCTGAGGCAGAGAATTGCTTAAGCCTGGGAGGTAGAGGTTACAGTGAGCCCAGATTGTGCTATTGCACTCTGGCCTGGGCGACAGAGTTGAGACTTTGTCTCAAGAAAAAAAAAATTCAAGTTGATGAGTGCCCTGGAGAAAAGATTATTTGGAGAGCTCGGCAGTGGTGGGTGGGCTGCCCATATTAGCCTGTGCTGGAGGCAGGTAGAGGTTCTATGTAATTGCCAACCACCTAATATATAGCATCATCTTTTTCCTTAAAGGGCAATGCAAGGAAGCTGGTGAAGGCTTTCCTCTCCTCCACCATGGTTGACAGCACTGAGTATGAAGTGGGCTCCCAGCATGAGGTGGAAACCTCCCCTTTGGGTGATGGGGCCAGCCCAGGGCCCGAGCAGGTAAAGCTGAAGAAGGAGATCTCACTGCTTAACGGCGTGTGCCTGATTGTGGGGAACATGATCGGCTCGGGCATCTTTGTTTCCCCCAAGGGTGTCCTCCTGTACAGTGCCTCCTTTGGTCTCTCTCTGGTCATCTGGGCTGTTGGGGGCCTCTTCTCCGTCTTTGGGGCCCTTTGTTATGCAGAACTGGGCACCACCATTAAGAAATCTGGGGCCAGCTATGCCTACATCCTGGAGGCCTTTGGAGGATTCCTTGCCTTCATCAGACTCTGGACCTCCCTGCTCATCATTGAGCCCACCAGCCAGGCCGTCATTGCCATCACCTTTGCCAACTACATGATACAGCCTTTCTTCCCAAGCTGCTTCGCCCCCTATGCTGCCAGCCGCCTGCTGGCTGCTGCCTGCATCTGTAAGTGGGGCTGGGGCAGGAGGTGGTGGGTGGAGGGCTGGGCAGAGGCTGGGATGTGGGTGTAGTCTGGGAGTAAGAAGTAGATGGAAGGGAATGCCTCTGACAACACATGTATATATATATTAGTTAAAATTAATGTATGCTTTGTGTGAAAATTCAAACAGTAACACTCACCATTCCCCCAACTTCTCATGGTAAGCACTATTAGTAGTTTGCATTTTTTTCTGATTTTTTTTTTTTTTTGAGACAGAGTTTCACTCTTGTTACCCAGGCTGGAGTGCAATGGCGTGATCTTGGCTCATCGCAGCCTCTGCCTCCTGGGTTCAGGCAATTCTCCTGCCTCAGCCTCCTGAGTAGCTGGGATTACAAGCACGTGCCACCATGCCCAGCTGATTTTTGTATTTTTAGTAGAGACGGGGTTTCACCATGCTGACCAGGATGGTCTCGATCTCTTGACCTCGTGATCCACCCGCCTCGGCCTCCCAAAGTGCTGGGATTACAGGCTTGAGCCACCACGCCCGGCTGATTTTTTTTTTTTTTTAAAGAGACAGGTGTTTTGCTCTGTCACCCAGACTGGAGTGCAGTGGTGTGATCATACCTCACTTCAGCCTCGAACTTCTAGGCTTAAGTTATCCTCCTGCCTCAGCCTCTGGAATAGCAGACTACAGTCACACTGATTTTTTTTCTCTTGTTCTTTCAAGAGATGTAATTTTGTCAGGGCACGGTGGCTCATTCCTGTAATCCCAGCACTTAGGCAGGTTGAGGCGAGTGGATCACCTGAGGTCAGGAGCTTGAGACCAACCTGGCTAACATGGTGAAACCTCGTCTCTACAAAAAAAAAAATAGCTGGGCATGGTGGTGCATGCCTGTAATTCCAGCTCCTTGGGTGGTTGAGGCAAGAGAATCGCTTGAACCCAGGAGGTGGAGGTTACAAAGAACCAAGACCAAGCCATTGTACTCCAGCCTGGGTGACAAGAGCAAGATTCTGTCTCAAAAAAAAAAAAGGAGGTCGGGGCCGGGCGCGGTGGCTCACGGCTGTAATCCCAGCAGCACTTTGGGAGGCCGAGGCGGGTGGATCACGAGGTCAACAGATCGAGACCATCCTGGTCAACATGGTGAAACCCCGTCTCTACTAAAACTACAAAAAATTAGCTGGGCATGGTGGTGCGTGCCTGTAGTCCCAGCTTCTCAGGAGGCTGAGGCAGGAGAATTGCCTGAACCCAGGAGACGGAGGTTGCGGTGAGCCGAGATCGCGCCATTGCACTCCAGCCTGGGTAACAAGAGTGAAATTCCGTCTCAAAAAAAAAAAAAAAAAAAGGAGGTATAGTTTGGTTCTTTTAGAAAAATGAGATCATATTAGTCTACATATAATTCTACAGTGTGCTTTTCCTCCTAGCATTATCAGTGACTTTCTATTTACAGATCTACTTTTTAAAAATGCTTCATGTTATTCCATGTTAATTTTAAGGATGTAAAGTAGCTTATTGACCTAGCTAGTCCTCTGTTAATGGCCATGTATGTTGGTTCAAGTTTCTCAGTCTTACAGATAATGCTCCAGTGAATATCCTTTTGCACTTGCATGAGTATTTGTGTAGGTTAGATTTTTCTTCTGGTTTTTTTTTTTTTTTTTTGAGATGGAGTCACTCTGTTGCCCAGGCTGGATTAGCATGATCTCGGCTCACTGCAACTTCCATCTTCTAGGTTCAAGTGATTCTCCTGCCTCAGCTGCTCAAGTAGCTGGAATTACAGGCGTATGCCACCATGCCCAGCTAATTTTTTTGTATTTTTAGTGGAGACAGTGTTTAACTGTGTTGGCCAGGCTGGTCTCGAACACCTGACCTCAAGTGATCTGCCTGCCTTAGCTTCCCAAAGTGTTGGGGTTACAAGCATGTACCACTGCACCTGCTTCTGTGGGCTAGATTCTTAATACTGTCATTTCAATCCACCTTGGCTTTTTCTCCATCTCATAAATAAAATATTATTTAAATCTGTACATCAGTAAAGCCATTGGAGGGTGCTGAGATGATGATTCTTCACAGCCCCATCCCTCAGATGCCTCTATTCTTGAAAAATGCCCTTCCAACCTGGGAGATCCTAGGGCGTTAGAGATGCCTTCCACCACACAGCTGTGAAGAAGCTCAGACATTCTGTCAGTCTGAGGGGCAGCTGCCCTAGCAGTTGGGACACAGAAATTTTGCACCAGGTATAATTGCTCATTGGCTCACCCCTCTCCAATCAGCTCATGTCCTTTTCTCTTTCAGTTTCTGTATTGCCCCATTTACTTCTCAATTTCTTCTACAGCTTCCCTTATTCTGCGGTTGTGTAGAGAACTGGCTGTCTTTTCTGGGGTCCTCCTGGTGTTTTGTGTGTCCATATGTCTGGCTTGGACTCATCTCTGTGTATGGGATGTTTGTCATTCACGACCACAGTCAGGGAGGGGTGGAAGGCACTGCCTTGTGTTGCAAGAAGGGAGTTTTCCACTGAGGTCCGAAATGTGATCGTGATTTCTCTTGCATTGCTTGCAGATGATCTGGTAGGTTGCTAACTAGCAAAACTAATTTTAGGATCTATTGGTCTTGGAGCACCCTCAAATGTGGGTATATATTTATATGTCATGTGCAGAGAAGGATCATTCCATCTAAGTAATATTTATTATTTATTTATTTATTTGAGATGGTATCTTGCTCTGTTGCCCAGGCTGAAGTGTAATGGTACGATCCTGGCTCACTGCAGCCTCTGCCTCCCAGGTTCAAGTGATTCTTCTGCCTCAGCCTCCCAAGTAGCTGGGATTACAGGCATCCACCACGGCATCCAACTAATTTTTGTATTTTTAGTAGAGACGAGGGTTTCACTGTGTTAGCCAAGCTGGTCTCAAACTCCTGACCTCAAGTGATCCACCCGCCTCTGCATCCCAAAGTGTTGGGATTACAGGCGTGAGCTGCTGCACCCGGCCAACTTTCTGCTTCTAATTTGGGTATAGAGAGATACACACTGAAACCCTCATTCACCCATGTACACATTCATGTGCCTGTACATCCTTTTAAGAATACATTCAAAGTAGCCACAGTTATGGTTAGTATGCAGAGCTCTTCAGTGAGTAAAAGGCATGGAGTTTTGTGCACAGGTGTGAGAGAACTCTGATAGAGTGAAAGGTGCACACCACTTGTGCACACACTTGTGTTGGAGGTTGGGCTCAGTAGCTGTGTGACCTGGAGTTAGGTGCAGTGACTGTTTAATTCCGGGCTATTGTGAGAATGGAATGAGATTCAGTGAAAACATAAATTATGACTCAAGTATAAGGTATTGATTATGTTTAGAATTAATATCTTCTTGGCCACTTATAGTCCTGTTTTTCTTCCTGCTTCTTGGCTTCATCTGAAGTAGTTACATTTAGATAAATGAGATATTACTGCATAGGTAATACCTGGACTTTGTTCTATCTTTAATAACTTCAGAGGTACATAGAGATCTAAAGAAGGTTCAGAAGGGCAACCAAGACTAAGAATTAAGTGACATACGATCCATGGGTTTATTCCTTCAGCGACTGTTTTGTTTTTGTTTTTATTTTTATTTATTTATTTTTTTTGGAGACGGAGTTTCGCTCTTGTTACCCAGGCTGGAGTGCAATGGCGCGATCTCGGCTCACCGCAACCTCCGCCTCCTGGGTTCAAGCAATTCTCCTGCCTCAGCCTCCTGAGTAGC
>NW_016107485.1:1333085-1334791 GCF_001604975.1 Cebus imitator | reverse complement strand
AGATTCACTCTTGTCACCCAGGCTGGAGTGCAGTGATATGATCTTGCCTCACTACAACCTCTGTGTCCCTGGTTCAAGCAATTCTCCTGCCTCAGCCTCCTGAGTAGCTGGGATTGCAGGCATATGCCACCATGCCTGGCTAATTTTTGTGTTTTTAGTAGCGACAGTGTTTCACTGTGTTGGCCAGGCTGGTCTTGAACCCCTGACCTCAGTGAACCACCCACCTCAGCCTCTCAAAGTGCTGGGAGAACAGATATGAGCTACCATGCCTGACCTAAATGGGGCCACTTTATTTTTATAGGGAGGAGAGCTTAGGAAAGTACCACAGAGAACATGGTGTCTGAGTTGAATTTTGAAAATATATATAGCTGTTTTCTGTGACCTTTCTCACAGGAGACTGCATGTGCAAAGGTATGGAGGTGCAAAAAGGCACAGAATGATCAGAGAATTCCAGATCATTGGTATAGTTGGAATGTGGGGTGGGAGAAGGGTGAGGAGACAGACCTAGGTGAGGTGGGTTTTATAATCAGGCTGGACTTTATCTCAAAGATAGGGAGAAGCTATTGTTTATTTTTATATTTTTAGAGATGAGTTCTTGCTCTGTCGTCCAGGCAGGAGTGCAGTGGTGCAGTTATAGTTCACTGCAGCCTCCAACTCCTCACCTCAAGTGATTCTCCTACCTCCTGAGTAGCTAGAATTACAGGTGGGAGCTACAAAGCTACTGATTTTAAACAGGGGAGTCGGGACTAGTGAAATGATCAGACTTAGTTAAAAGGAGAACTCTTAGTGGCCACATGGAGAATATTTTTGGAAACAGCAAAAGAGAGACAGATGGTAGGGAGGCTGGTTTAGAGAGGTGAAACCTGAGTCCATGTGAAGGGTGATGAAGATCTGTACTGTGGAGTGGCCTTGGGAATAGAGATGAGGGTATGGATAAAGAAATTGTTAACCGAGGACTTTCAAGGACTTTTTGCTGGGGATGTGGGCGCTCTCAGAGGTGAAGCTCTGCCTCCGGCCTTGCCCATAGGTTTTCACCCCAGTATGTTGCTCCCCTGTTTAAAATCCTCCAGTGGCTCCTCATATGCTTTAGGATAAAATCTAAACTCCTAGGAAGGTATGCCTTGTGCTTTCGCCACTTTGGCCTCCTCATATCACATAATCCTTCATGCATACCCCATTCCCCATATACTCTGGGTGTGGGGGGTGTGGAAGCTCTCAGAGGTGAAGCTAGGAGTTTGAGCTTGAACAGGGTGGATGACAGGGCTGCCATCTGAAATAGGGAAGGTGCGCTGAGTGTGAGGCAGAGGGAGCATCCGAGTCTTCTGCTGGACTACTCATGTGGCCCTTCCATGAGCAGTGCTTTCCTTGGGTGTCATGACACAGAGTTGGATCATTTTCCCAGCAGAGTCACACTTATCTAAAAAAGAGGTTGATGTGGCCAGGTGCGATGGCTCATGCCTGTAATCCCGGCACTTTGGGGGGCTTAGGAGGGTGGGTCAACAGAGGTCAGGAGTTCGGGACCAGCCTGGTCAACATGGTAAAACCCTGTCTCTACTAAAAATACAAAAATTATCCAGGTGTGGTGGTGCGCCCGTAATCCTAGCTACTCGGGAGGCTGAGATGGGAGAATTGCTTGAACCTGGGAGATGGAGGCTGCAGTGAGTCGAGATTGCACCATTGCACTCCAGCCTAGGCAACAGAACAAG
>NW_016107485.1:1326827-1332075 GCF_001604975.1 Cebus imitator | reverse complement strand
GATAGAGTCTTGCTCTGTCACCCAGGCTGGAGTGCAGTGGTACCATCTCGGCTCACTGCAACTTCTGCCACCTAGGTTCAAGTGATTCTCCTGCCTCAGCCTCCTGAGTAGCTGGGATTACTGTGCTTGCCACCACACCTGGCTATTTTTTTTTATTTTTAGTACAGACAGAGTTTCACCATATTGGCCAGGCTGGTCTTGAACTCCTGAACTTGTGATCGATCTGCTTCAGCCTCCCAAAGTGCTGGGATTATAGGTATGAGCCACTGTGCCCAGCCTGTACCACATTTTCTTAATCTCACTGATGGGCATTTAGGTTGATTCCCTGTCTTTGCTATTGTGAATAGTGCTGCAGTGAACATGTGTGTGCATGTATCTTTGTAATAAAATGATTTATAATCCCTTGGGTATAATATACTCAGTAATGGGATTGCTGGGTCAAGTGGTATTTCTGTTTCTAGATCTCTGAGGGATGCCACACTGTCTTCCACAATGGTTGAACTAATTTACACTCTCACCAACAGAGTAAAAGCGTTACTTTTTCTGTGCAACCTTGGCAGCATTTGTTGTTTATTGACTTTTTAATAATTGCCTTTCTGACTGATGTGAGATGGTTTTTCACTGCGGTTTTGATTTGCATTTCTCTAATGATCAGTGATGTTGGGCTTCTTTTCTTTTCATATGTTTGTTGGCTGCATGAATGTCCTCTTTTGAGAAGTGTCTGTTCATATCCTTTGCTCACTTTTTAATGGGGTTGTTTTTTTTTCTTGTAAATTTGTTTAAATTCCTTGTAGACTCTGGTTATTAGACCTTTGTCAGATGAATAGATTGCAAAAATTTTCTCCCATTCTGTAGAGGTTGTCTCTTCCCTCTGATGGTAGTTTCTTTTGCTGTGCAGAAACTCTTTGGTTTAATAAGATTCCATTTGTCAATTTTTGCTTTTGTTGCAACTGCTTTTGGCATTTTCATCATGAAATCTTTGCCTGTGCCTATGTCCTGAATGGTATTGTTATAAAGCCCTAGATTTTTTTCTAGGGTTTTTATAGTTTTGGATTTTATATTTAAGTCATTAATCCATCTCGAATTAATTTTTGTATAAGGTGTAAGGAAGGGGTCCAGTTTCAATTTTCTGCATATGGCTAGCCAGTTCTCCCAGCACCATTTATTAAATAGGGAATCCTTTCCCACATGAGTAATTTCTAATGACCAGAAGATGTGTGTTCAATATCAAGGCATCCCCTCCTTGGTACCCTAGTAACTGGGAAACCAATCTAGTAATCAGGAAGTTACTTGCAGGGTATGGAATTGGAACAAAAGAAGACAGTTTGAATAATTTGAGAAAAAATTTCTGAATGTATTGGACTCTATAAAGCATGGAGCTGAAAGGTGGAGCCCCTGCCCGCAGGGAATGCACAGTATGGTGGGGAAGCTGGGCAAACATAGTCACTCAAACACATATATGTGTCAAGTGCTTGCAGGGGTGGAGAGTGGCTTGTTTGGGGACGATATCTGCATCAATATTGAAGGATGAAAGGAGTCAGGCTGAGCTGAAGCACCCATGTTTCTACCATGGCCTATGTGGCTGTACTCCACCTGATTTCTCTGTCGCCAGGCTGGAGTGCAGTGGCACTATCTCGGCTCACTGCAACCTCCACCTCCCCAGTTCAAGTGATTCTCCTGCCTCATCATCTTGAGTAGCTGGGACTACAGGTGCATGCCACCATGCCCAGCTAATTTTTGTATTTTTAGTAGAGATGAGGTTTCACCATGTTGACCAGAATGGTCTCAATCTCTCTCTCTCTTTTTTGTTTTTTTTTAAGAGATCGGGTTTCACCATCTTGGCTAGGCTGGTCTTGAACTCCTGATCTCCTGATCCACCCATCTCGGCCTCCCAAAGTGCTGGAATTACAGGCATGAGCCACTGCGCCTGGCTAGTCTTGATCTCTTGATCTCATGACCCGCCTGCCTCTGCCAACACATTAATTATTTACTTGTCTCTCTTTCCCTCTAGAATATAAACATCATGAGAATAAGGACTTTGTTTTACTCACTGCTGAATCACCAGCATGTAGAAAAGTGCTTGGTATCTGCTGGGTGCTCAATAATTACCTGTTGAATGAAGAAGGGGGCAGGACATTCTAGGCACAGGGAAAACCAATGTAAAGGCACAAGGTGAAGAAAATGTATGGGATGTGGGGGTGGATGGGGTATTGTGGGATATGAGGGGGCCAAGATGGGCAAGGGGCTAGAACACAAAGTTTACCTTTATAGGGGTTTAGAATTTACCCAAAGCATATGCGGAGCCATTGAAGGATTTTAAACAGGGAGTGATATAGCTGGGGTGGAACTTAGGGGACAAGGCTGGAGGCAGAGTCACTATTAAGAAGCTCTTGTAGCAATCCAGGCAGGAAATGACAAAAACCTGCACTAGGGTGGTGGCAGTTGGGGTGAACAGGAAAGTATAGATCTGAGAGCAATTTAGAAGGTATAATCAAAACAACCAATGAGACCTATTAAGGTGTCAGGTATAAGGGAGAGGGGGAGAAGGAAGTGTCAAGGAAAACCTCCACCATGTTGTAAGTTTTTTTTTTTTCTTTTTTTTTTTTTTTGAGATGGAGTTTCACTCTTGTTACCCAGGCTGGAGTGCAATGGCGTGATCTCAGCTCACCGCAACCTCCTCCTCCTGGGTTCAGGCAATTCTCCTGCCTCAGCCTCCTGAGTAGCTGGGACTATAGGCACGCGCCACCATGCCCAGCTAATGTTTTGTATTTTTAGTAGAGACGGGGTTTCACCATGTTGACCAGGATGGTCTCGATCTCTTGACCTCGTGATCTGCCCGCCTCGGCCTCCCAAAGTGCTGGGATTACAGGCTTGAGCCACCGTGCCCGGCCATGTTGTAAGTTTTGTGCCAGAAGAGCTGTGCCTGTCTATGATCCACTGTATCTGTAGCAAGAAAACACAGAAGCTTGGTAAATATTCTTTGTTGTTTTTGTTGTTGTTGTTTTAAGAGTCTTGCTCTGTCGCCCAGGCTGGAATACAGTGGTTCAATCTTGGCTCACTGCAACCTCTGCCTCCCGGGTTCAAGGGATTCTCCTGCTTCAACCTTCTGAGTAGCTGGGACTACAGGTACATGCCACCATGCCCGGCTAATTTTTGTATTTTTAGTAGAGACAGGGTTTCACCATGTTGGCCAGGCTGGTCTCCAATTTCTGAGCTCAAGCGATCCACCTGCCTCAGCTTCCCGAAGTGCTGTGATTACAGGCGTGAGCCACCTACTGTGCCTGGCCCTCGATAAATATTCTTTGAATGATGAGATGAGGTTTCTGGTTTAGGCAACTTGTAGGCAGTGGCATCATTTACTGGGAGGAGGAGGATGGGGGCATGTTGAATTTGGAATTTATTTGTAGCATAGTAGGTGGATATGCCCATTGGAATTTAGGAAAGAGTTAGGGTTGGCGATTGAGC
The DNA here is from genome assembly GCF_001604975.1 of Cebus imitator. Classification (NCBI taxonomy): domain Eukaryota; kingdom Metazoa; phylum Chordata; class Mammalia; order Primates; family Cebidae; genus Cebus; species Cebus imitator. The sequence continues at coordinate 1,328,610 of NW_016107485.1, read as the reverse complement.
ATTCAACAAGTGTTTGCGAAGAGCTTGCCACATTCCCTGCACTTGTCACTGTCTTTTTGGAGCACTTTGTGTGCATGTGTGTGTGCACGCGTGTGCGTGTGTGCATGCATAGGTGGATGCAGGGGTCATGATGGGTACCCCAATACAGGGTTTTAATGGATTGTGATGGTGTTGTGATTTGCAAGGTAGAATAAGGCACAGGAGGAGATCAGTTTTAACCTAGGCATTTAGAAACCATTCCCATAGAAGTTTTAGCTGATACCTGAATGGTGAAGAAGTAGAAGAGGAGTGTTCAAGGGTAGACGAGTGTTCGAGGCAGCAAGAACAGAATATATGAAAACCTAATTGCAAGAAAGAAGGGCACCTTTCAGGCACTGAAAAGAGTTCAGGGTGGGCAGCACTGTTGAATTTCAGGTAGTAAAGGTTGAGAGTTGTCTTACAGAGGTAAATAGAGGTCAAGGCATAGGTTGTTCAAAGCTTTATAAGCTGTGCTAGTTACTATTATGCTATAACAAATCATCTAAAACTTATTGTCTTAAAACAATAGTCATTTTATTTTTAAAAATTATTATTTTTTATTTCTAGACAGTCTTGCTTGGTCACCCAGGCTGGAGTGCAGTGGCACGATCTCAGCTCACTTCAACCTTCGCCTCCTGGGTTCAAGCAATTCTCCTGCCTCAGCCTCCTGAGTAGCTGAGATTACAGGCGCCCACCACACCCGGCTAATTTTTTTTTTTTTTTTTGAGACAGAGTCTCACTCTGTCACCCAGGCTGGAGTGCCATGGTGCAATCTCGACTCACTGCAACCTCGACTTCTCTGATTCTCCTGCTCAGTCTCCCGAGTAGCTGGGATTACAGGCACTTGCTGCCATGCCCAGCTAATTTTTGTATTTTTAGTAGAGATGGGGTTTCACCATGTTGGCCAGGATGGTCTTGATTTCTTGACCTCATGATCTGCCTGCCTTGGCCTCCCAAAGTCCTGAGATTATAGGTGAGGGCCACTGCGCCTGGCTACACCTGGCCATTTTTGTATTTTTAGTAGAGACAGGGTTTCACCATGTTGGCCGGGCTGGTCTTGAGCTCCTGACCTCATGATTTGCTCTCTTTGGCCTCCCAAAGTGCTGGGATTACAGGCATGAGCCACTGCGCCCAGCCTCATTTTATTTTTTATGATTTCTGTGGCTTAGGAATTTGGGAAGGGCTTAGTGGGACAGTTCTAGGTCAGAGTCCCTCATGTGGTTGAAGTCAGATGATGACAGGAGCCAGAAAAGGGGTTGCTGAGAAAGATGCAGAGTATCTGGCTTTCTTTTTCTTATCAAATTGTGTCAGAGCTTTCCCATGTGGTCTTTTCACATGGACTGCGTTGAGCTTTCTCACAGCATGGTCACTTCAGCTCAGTCAGACTGCTTATGCAGGCAGCTGAAAGCTTCCAGAATGAGTGTTCTAGCAACCAAAATGGAAGTTGCATTGCCTTTTATGACCTTGTCTCCGAAGTTACGTGGTGTAAATTCTGTCATGCTCTACAGGTAGAGGCATTCACAGATCATTCAGTTTCGAGAAGAGGGGCACAGACCCTGCCTCCTGATGGTTAGAGTGTCAAAGTCACATTGTAAGAAAGGAATATGGGATGGGAGATGTTAAGACATCTTTGAAAACTGCAATCTATTACACCAACCATATTAAGGAGTTTGGTGGGCTTTCTTCTGAGGCAATGAAAAAACTCTTAAGGCTTTTAAAGCAAAAGAGTGGCATTTGTGACTTAGATTTTAGAATTTGTGATTTT
>NW_016107485.1:1323167-1326723 GCF_001604975.1 Cebus imitator | reverse complement strand
CAGTGGGGTGATCTTGGCTCACTGCAACCTCTGCCTCCTGGGTTCAAGTGATTCTCCTGCCTCAGCCTCCCGAGTAGCTGGAACTACAGGTGCCAGCCACCACACCTGCCTAATTTTGGTATTTTTAGTAGAGATGGGGTTCACCATGTTAGCCAGGCTGGTCTGGAACTACTGACCTTGTGATCCACCTTCCTTGGTCTCCCAAAGTGTTGGAATTACAGGCGTGAGCCACTGTGCCTGGCCAATTTTTGTTATTTTTAGTAGAGATGGGGTTTCACCATGTTGGTTAGGCTGATCTCTAACTCCTGACCTTGTGATCTGCCTGCCTTGGCCTCCCGAAGTGCTGGGATTATAGGCGTGAGCCACTATGCCCTGCCGATTACTCTAGTTTTTCTATGCAGGATTGAAAGCCGGGAGACAGGTGGGAAGCTGTTGCTATGATCCTAGTGAGAAGAAATGATGCTGGCTTGGAGTAGAGTCATGTTTTGGGGATGGGGAAACTGGTTAAGACTTGGATGTTGAGTAGATATGGGTGGAAGTTGTTGATGATAATAACATGCTCAGGTCTTTGGCTTGCATAAATGAGTGGATGGTGATGCCAGTTACTTGTATGGGGAACACTGAAGGAGAGTAGGTTTGGGAGAAATTGATGGAATCAGTTTTGGACATGTTGAGTTTGATGTGCCTGGTGATGTCCAGTAGGTAGTTGAATATTCATATGTATCTGGAACCATGACAGTGGGCTGGTAATATACTTTTGGGAGTCATGATTGTATACAAGGTAATTGAAACCAAAGAGTAGGCCGGGATGGTGGCTCATGCCTGTAATCCCAGCACTTTGGGAGGCTGAGGTGGGCAGATCATTTGAGGCCAGGAGTTCAAGATCAGACTGGAGAATCACTTGAACCCAGGAGGCAGAGGTTGCAGTGAGCTGAAATAGCACCACTGCATTCCATCCTGGGTGACAGAGCAAGACTCTGTCTCAAAAAAAAAAAAGAAACCATAGGAACAGTTGAGATGACCATGGGACAAGATGTAGAAAGGGAGGACAAAAGGGTTCAGAACAGCATTCTGAGAAATACCTACATTTCAGGGATAGGTATTCTGTAAAAAGGTGGAGAAGGAGGATCTAGAGAGATATGAGGAAAACTGGGAGATGGTGAGTAAAGGGAGTGAATTAAGAAGGAATGAATGACTGTGTCCAATCTGCTAACAGGTCAAACTAGGTAAAGACTGAGTATAGGTGACTGGATTTATTGATATGAAGGTCATTAGTGGCTTTCCATGTGGGATTTCTCCTAAGACAATTAAATTTCAGGGCAGTGAGGGTGAAATCAGGCTTCAGAAATATCATTTGTTCACCCAGCAAAATATATTGTTACTATATGCCTAGTTCAGGACTCTGCCCATGGGTACAAGGATAACTGTTATCCGGTCTTTCCCCTCACACAGCTCTCGTGGGTGGGAGAGACATATGTACACTGTTCTAATGCAGTGTAGTTAATGTGGAAGGTGGGAGCACACAGCAAGGACAGCATGTCACAGGTGATGGGTTTACACTCAAAAATAGCCTTTCTGGAGGAGCTGTTAAGTTGGAATTAGCAACTCAGGGTCAAAGGAAAACTTTTCCAGGGTAGAAGAGGAAGGAGTTGCAGCATCTCAGACTGCATTGTAGGGATGGGAAGAGGAAGGAATGTAGATTTGCTTTTTAGATGATTGATTCTGAAAGCACAGAGGGTGGTTGTTGGAGGAAAGGAGCAAAGTTGAGGGACGGAGTTATGAAAAAGAGTTAAGCCTGCCGTAGGTTGGTTGAGGTATGTTTCTGGGAAAGTTGGATGAAATATCTTTACCCTACAATGAAGCCTTCTCTATGGCTGGATTGATTGGGTGCCCCGAGTCAGATTTCTTTTTCTTGAACATTGTAGGGGATAACCTCGTCCCTTTGAGAGGCACTGGTGCATGGTGGTGAAGAGCATGGAATCAGGCAGGATTCATTCAATCCTAGGTCAAATTTATTAGCCTCAGTTTCCTCTTCTTTGCTTTTTCTTTTTTTTTGAGACAGAGTTTCACTCTTGTTGCCCAGGCTGGAGTGCAATGGCATAATCTCAGTTTACTGCAACCTCCACTTCCTGGGTTCAAGTGATTCTCCTGCCTCAGCCTCCCGAGTAGCTGGGATTACAGGCACCAACCACCATGCCTGGCTAATTTTTTGTATTTTTAATAGAGACAGAATTTTACCATGTTGGCCAGGCTGGTCTCAAACTCCTGACCTCAGGTGATGTATCTGCCTCAGCCTCCCAAAGTGCTGGGATTACAGGTGTAAGCCACCACGCTCGGCCCTCAGTTTCCTCTTCTGCAGAATGGAGTCACTACCTCATAGAGATAGGATCTATATTTCTACCATATTTTCATCTTTTTCTATTCAAACCATGACAGCTTCCAAAGAGCAAACACAGAATCTCTGCTCCTGCCAGTGGTTTACGGTCCTTTGGCAGGCATAGTCTACCTTTAGACCTGTTGAACTGCAGCCCTAGATAGTCTGGTATTACTAACAGACCTTGAAATCATTTACTGGTTATTGCTTACATAGGTTTTTTTTGTATGTGTGGATGACTTCATTCACTGCTGATTTCATTGTCAGGGTAATCACATGTTGCCCTCTCTGTCAGGAATATTGCTTCCCCTCCCCGACCCAGCATGAGCCTCCATGCACTCAGTCCACATAACAGTGATCCTGGTGCTTGCCTGCACCCCAGTCACTCCTCTAGTGACATGTGGCTGGATAGGCTGCCTCTCAGTGCCTTTTATAGCACCTGATTCTTGTAATTGCAATGTCCACTTTTCAGTGAAGGCTGGAGACCGGGTCTTAATCTCAGAGCCTGCACAGGGCGTGGAACACAGTGGGTATTCAATATATGCTTGTTGAATGAATGAATGAGTGAATGAATGAACTCTGAGTTCTGAAGGAGCCTCTCTGTCCTGTCTAGGATAGTACCAATGGTTGCTTTTCCGAAACAGAGAATTACGCACATGGCACCTCCTGAAGCTGCTTATTCTGACTTCTTGGAGGAATTTGTGGACTGCCCCAGTGCTCTGTAGTTCTTGGTCTCTCCATTATCACAGGGGAAGTAATCCCACTCCCACTCCCACATTCTTGCATACAATTAGGGAGGTATGTGGTGTGGTGGAATGAGTATAGGCTTTGGAGCTAGTCACCTCAAAATAAAGAATATAAAACCCACTCTCTGTCAGATTACATTAGAAGACAGGTATAAGTATCTAGTGACCTGGCACACAGTTGTCAATCAAAAATAGTATCTATTACTGCAAGCTATATTCATATCATGTGCATCTTATTTATTTCTGAAAACTTTACCTTCCATTTGCTGCCTTTGGATGACTTAAAAACAGTTTAAATTAGCCGGGCGCGGTGGCTCACGCTTGTAATCCCAGCACTTTGGGAGGCCGAGGCGGGTGGATCACGAGGTCAAGAGATCGAGACCATCCTGGTCAACACGGTGAAACCCCGTCTCTACTAAAAATGCAAAAAAGTCAG
>NW_016107485.1:1309465-1322727 GCF_001604975.1 Cebus imitator | reverse complement strand
TTCACCGTGTTGACCAGGATGGTCTCGATCTCTTGACCTCGTGACCCACCCGCGTCGGCCTCCCAAAGTGCTGGGATTACAGGCGTGAGCCACCGCGCCCGGCCTCAGAGTACTGTTCTTTAGGTATCAGGTAAAGATGCTTTGTTTCATGCACACGTGGCCATCGTGAATTGCATGTAATAGGTTCTTCAATAAATGTTGGCTGAATGAATGAACAGAAGATATGATTCCAGGTTCAACTTGGCTGAGAAGGGTACTTTATGCTTTTACCTTTCAGGGTGGTGGTGGGAGCTGAGGGCTGCTGTGGGAAGAGGGCAAACAGCTTACCCTGAGTCTGCCAGAGCTGCTTAGGCTGTGAAGGACTTCGGACGTCTGTGTGTCTGAGAGCTTTGGCCAGGTATCCTCGTGCAGCTCCTGGTACCAGAATGACTGATCTCATGTACTTGTGGCTAATGAGGTGGAACAGTCAGATGCTGGGCCCCCCAACTGACTTTTGCCCTTTGAATCTTCTACTTGGAAGCTAGTTACCTATCTCAGAGGGTTTTTCTCAGCAGCCATCTGAGGACGGAGGTGAAGAAGTTTACCTTTGCTGGCCAATATTCACCTCAACAGATAGGCTTTCATCAGAGCCTTGGGTTCTTTCTAGTGTGGGCTTTTTGCGAACTTTGGAACAAACCCTTGACCAGCATTGAAGGGGGTAGACCTTTATGCTGCTTTCATCATCAAGGCCCTTTGGGGGCTCACCCTTTGTCTCTTCCTTTCTTTGTTCTCTTTCTTTCTGCCTCAGAAGAAGCTAGGCAGGCAGCCTAGAGGAGGTTGCAGAAGGAGCTGGGCGGCAGTGGGTCCTAACCCTGGCTGTGCATTGGTATCATCTGGAGTGTTAAGAAAACAATATTCAGAGCGGGCACGGTGGCTCACGCCTGTAATCCTAGCACTTTTGGGAGGCTGAGGTAGCAGGATGGCTTGAGCTCAGGAGTTTAGACCACTCTGGACAACTTTGTCTCTACAAAAAATAAAAAAATTAAAAAATTGGGAATGGTGGTGCACACCTGTAGTCTCAGCTACTCAGGTGGCTGAGGTGGCAGGACTGCTTAAGCCCATTAGGTTCAGGCTGCAGTGAGCCAAGATCGTGCCACTGCATTCCAGCATGGGCAACAAAGTGAGACCCTGTAAAAAAAAAAAGAGAAAGAAAACAATATTCATCACTCCCATTCCCTGACTACATAAATCTGAACCACTGGGGAGAAGGAATGGGATGAGAATTGGCTTGGAGAACCAGAATTGAAGAAGCAGAAAAATTGCTTTTGAGGAGAATTAATGGGGGTCTTGTGTCACTGGAGATGGGAAGAGCCGTTCTCAATTGTCACCGTGCTTCAGAAGCACCTGGGGAGTTTTAACCAATGCTGTCATGGCACCTCAGTTAGTTTACAAGAAAAAGAAAAAGAGAAAAAGGAAAAAAGAAAAACATGCCGATGACTGGGTTCCACCGCAGAATTTCTGACTTCATTGGTCTGGGTGGGGCCTGAGCACTGGACTTTGTTAAAGCTCGCCAAGTGATGCCAGTTTGCAGCCAGGATAGAGAGCCCTGAGTTAGCAAAGGGTTGTGGCTGTTCTGATACAGTTGCTCTGTGTGTGGTTATTTCCGTAGGTAATCACCTGCAGAAACACACTCAGAGAAGCAGGTCCTCAGACTCACCTGGGAAACTGTCTCAGGTCTTCTGCATCAGAACGTCTCGGGGCTGGGGCCCTGAAGCTGCAAGTTGACAAATTCCTCAGGTGATACTGATGCTTGCTCAGGCTTGAGATCTGGTTTCTAAGGACTTGAACTGAACTCTAGCTAAGCAAACCAATAAGGATTCGATTTACATGGCTTGGAGAAAGGACTCACGGGGTTGTTACTATGAGAGCCTCCTGGTACAAACTGCCTGCTTGCTCCCTCAGAGTAGTCAGAGCCACAGGAACCAAAGTGCTGACTGAGTTTCAGGAAGGAGAGCAGGAGGGTTCTGATCCAGTAACCCACAGGGTTCACCTTGCTCGATGCCTAGACCAAGCAGATTCTTCAAGACAGGGGAATTGCAATAAAGAGTAATTCATACAGAGCTGGCTGTGTGGGAGACCGGAGTTTTATTATTACTCAAATCAGTCTCCTTAAGCATTCTGGGAGCAGAGTTTTTAAGGATAACTTGGTGGGTCGGGGGAAGCCATTGAGCCAGGAGTGCTGATTGATTAGAGATGAAATCATAGGGAATCGGAGCAGTCTTCTTGCTCTTAGTCACTTGCCTTGGTCGTGGCCACACAATCAGATAAGCCAGTTTATTGTTTTGGGTGGGGCCAGCTGATCCATCAAGGTCAGGGTCTGCAAAATACCTCAACCACTGATCTTAGGAGCAGTTTAGGGAGAGTCAGAATCTTGTAGCCTCCAGCTGCTTGACTGCTGAACAATAATTTCCTTTTTTTTTTTTTTTTTTTTTTTTTTTTTTTTTTTTTTTTTTTTTTTTTTTTTTTTTTTTTTTTTTTTTTTTTTTTTTTTTTTCTGAGACAGAGTCTTGCTCTGTCTTCCAAGCTGGAGTGCAGTGGCACAATCTTGACTCACTGCAACCTCCGCCTCCCAGGTTCATGCAATTCTCCTGCCTCAGCCTCCCAAGTAGCTAGGATTACAGGCATGGGCCACCACTCCCGGCTAATATTTTTAAAAAAATTTTTAGTAGTGACAGGTTTTCACCATGTTGGCCAGGCTGGTCTTGAACTCCTGACCTCAGGTGATCCGCCGGCCTCAGCCTCCCAAAGTGCTTCAATTACAGGCGTGAGCCACTACTCCTGGCCCTAAACCATAATTTCCAATCTTGTGGCTAATGTTAGTCCTATAAAGGCAATCTAGTCCCCAGGCAAGAAGGAGGTCTGCTTTGGAAAAGGGCTGTTACCGTCTTTGTTTGAACTATAAACTAATTTTCTCCCAAAATTAGTTCAGCCTATGCACTGGAATGAATAAGGACAGCTTGCAGGTTAGAAGCAAGATGGAGTCAGCTAAGTTAGATCTCTTTCACTGTCTCAGTCATAATTTTGCAAAGGCAATTTCAGAGGCTCTCACCTATGATACCTGAGTAAGCAAACTGATTTTTTCTTTAAAAATTTTATTTTATTTTCTGAGACAAAGTTTTGCTCTGTTGCTCATACTGGAGTACTGCAGCATGAGTATGGGCTCAAATCCAGACTCAAGTGATGCGCTCACCTCAGCCTTCCAAGTAGCTAGGATCATTGGTGTGCACCACCACACCCAGCTAATTTTTGAATTTTTTGTAGTGAAAGGGCCTCGCTATGTTGCCCAGGCTGGTCTCTAACCCCTGGCCAACAAGTGATCCTTACGCCTTGGCCTTCCAAAGTGCTGGGATTATAGGCATGAGCCACCACACCTGTAGTGAAATATTTCTGTAGTCTGAAAGGTAAAAGAATTTGAAGGCCATCTGCAACCTGAGAGAAATAACAGCACCTAGGGAGGGTGGAAGAAATAATGTATCAAAGAAGCTGGGGTGAAAATGTGATTTTAAGGTGTAGAGAGTTTTCCAAACCAACATTAGACAAAACAAACGAGCATGCAGCAAAGAAAAGAAGAGACTTGAAATCTCCGGGTTTAGGCAACAGATAGGAGGCATTTCCAGAGAGCTTAAATCCTGACCTTCTGAGGAAAGAGCAGTGGTAGAGTGTTTTGGAGACATCAGAGCATTTGCAGGCCTGAGTATGCCAGTCGTGGGGTTTGGCTTCTCCCCATGAACAGTGTGCATCTGACTATACATAGACCCAGCCTAATGTAGAAATGTGCAGTTTTTCTGAGCAACATGTGACCAAGAGCTTGTTTACATCAACGAAGCCTAGGGACTGCTAACCTTCTGCTGATTGCTGTGGGATGAATGATGTCACCAGTCAGAAGATACCCGAGATGTCTCACTGGTGGCATAAAGTTTAAGGTAGCAAACTGAGTGGCAGGTGGAATTTTCGTCTCTCTTGTCAGTTGAAGGCTGTGTATGTGAAAGAAAACAGAACACAGAAGAGTTCCTGGCCATACATTCTAAGATTCCAGAGAAATAGACTCCTGGTAAAGGATAGAGGAGGTTTATAGGGATTGGGAGAGACGTGTATAACAAGGCTTTAAAACTGGAATTTTAGAAAAAAGAGGGAAAATGCACAGATAAAACTATAAATCTGGGTATTTTGGAGACTATCAGGTACTACATAGCTAGAGAATAAAGGTGGAGGAGTTGCTCAGTAATGCATTTGTAGAAAACAGGATGGGAGATCAGAAATGACGCTTTTGAACTTGTATCTACAAACATTACAAATAAGGCTAATAAACATATTTGACCTTTTGCTGAAAGGAGGAAACAATTTCATAGCTATCAGCGGTATTTGATTAGAATATGATAATGAAAGAGTATACTTTGTTCCAAAGTGATAATTTGCCAGAAGAGCTGGGATTGATGTAGTACATCAGAGAGAGATGTACATACTTGTTTGAGGATCTGCTATAAAAGGGATGTCTGCCTCCTTTGGGTAAGGTCACATTTAGATTCTTTTGATTGCAGTAAGAGGGAAATTTCAGTACACTGAGATCCAGAGAGCTGTCAACGGTTTCACTTCCCCTTTCTGCATTTTTCAATAAGTGTAATGAAGAGTTCCACCCAGTGCTGCTTCCAGTTTTCTGCCTGCAATTAGCTTGCTTGCTGTCTCTCACTTTCTCTCTCTCTCCTCTTTCTTTCTTTTTTCTCTCTCTTTCCCTCTTTCTTTCTTGGCAGTCTTGCTCTGCCACCCACGCTGGAATGCAGGCAGTGGTGCAATCACTGATCACTGCAGCCTTGACATCCCCAGTCTCAAGCAATTCTCCTACCTCAGCCTCCTGAGTAGTTGACACTATAGGTACATGCCACCATGCCCAGCTAATTTTGTATTTTTTGTAGAGTCAGGGTTTCACTATGTGGCCCAGACTGGTTTCAAACTCTTGAGCTCAAGGGATCAGCCTTCCTTGGCCTCCCAAAGTGCTGGAATTACAGGCCTGAGCCACCACACCCAGCTGATATAATAGCTTTCTATTGCTTCTCTAACAAGTTACCACCAACTGAGTGTCTGAAAACAACACAAATTTATTATCTCGTATTTCTAGAGGTCAGAAGTCTGAAATGGGTCTCACTGGGCTAATATCAGGCAGTGCTGTGTTTCTTTCTAGAGGTTTAAGGAGAGAATACATCTTCTTGCCTTTCCCAGCTTCTAGGGGCTCACAGCCCCTTCCATCTTCGAAGTCAGCAGTAATTGGGAGAGTCTTTCTCATATTGTACCACTTTGACATTGACCCTTCTGCTTCCCTCTTTCATCTTTAAGAACTTTTGTGACTACATTGGGCTCACCCAGATTGTCCAGAATGATTTCCCTGTTTTGTTACTTGATTAGCAATCTTCATTCTGTCTGCAACTGTTTTTTTTGAGATGGAGTTTCGCCTTGTCACCCAGGCTGGAGTGCAGTGGCTCGATCTCGTCTCAGTGCAACTTCTACCTCCCCGGTTCAAGCAATTCTCCTGCCTCAGCCTCCTGAGTAGCTGGGATTACAGGCGAGCACCACCACACTCGACTGTTTTTTGTATTTTTAGTTAGAGATGGAGTTTTACTATGTTGGTCAGGCTGGTCTTGAACTCCTGACTTCGTGATCTGCCCTCCTCAGCCTCCCAAAGTGCTGGGATTACAGGTGTTAGCCACCACGCCCAGCCCTAGTCAACATTTTTAGGGTAACTTCAGTGAAGACTCAGGAGGTTTGCTGATCAAATTTGCAGATTTCACAAAATCGAAGGGATTTGAACGAATAAAATCAAGAAGGAAAAATTTCATGTCTAATACATAAGAATAATGCAAAAAAACTCAGAGAAAATTTACGAAGACTGAATATAGAGTCCTATATCTTGGGGAAAAAAATCACTTTGTTTTGGAGAAAGGATCTTACTGTGTTGCCCAGGCTGCAGTGAAATGGTGTCATCACGGCTCCCTGCAGACTTGAGCTCTTGGGTTCAAGTGATGCCCCCCACCTCAGCCTCCCACATAGCTGAGACCACAGGTGTGTGCCACCATGCCTGGCTAATTAAAACATTTTTTTGGTAATGATGGGTTCTCACAATGTTGCCCAGGCTGATCTTGAACTCCTGGACTCAAGCGATCCTTTCACCTCAGCCTCCCAATGTGCTGGGATTATAGGCACGAGCCATTGCACCCAGCTGAAAAAATCATTTTTTTTTTTTTTTTTTTAAGAGACAGGGGTCTCACCGTGTAGGCCAGGCTGGTCATGAACTCCTGGTCTCAAGTGATCAGCCCACCTTGGCCTCCCAAAGTGCTGGGATTACAGGTGTGAGCCACTGTGCCCAGCCAAAAAATCATTTTTATAGGTCCAGAAAGAGGAGAGGAAAGAACTCATCACTTTGAGGTGGGAAAGAAAGAAGTTGTAGTAAATAGTGATTTCATGTTGAGACTCCAGAGTCTGCAACAGTGTCTGGAGTTTTCTATGTGGGTCTCGCGTTTCTGGGGAAATGCTGACACAGTGAAGTAAATGCAGTAAATGACAAAATGAACTAAATGACAGTCCTGGGATGGTGAGGGGTGTGGAAGCCATATTTACTTCACCAGGGGTTGTAAAATCTGGGGTTTAGCCTGAACGAGTAAAGACTCAAGGGTACAGTATGTTCACACTTTTTTTTCTTTTTGAGACGGAGTCTCACTTTGTCACCAGGCTGGAGTGCAGTGGCGCAATCACTTGGATTCAAGTGATTTACCTGCCTCAGTCTCCTGAGTAGCTGGGACACAGGAGTGTACCACCATGCCCAGTTAATTTCCTTCTTCTTCTTTTGAGATAGAATCTCGCTGTGTCTCCCAGGTTGGAGTGCAATGGTGCAATCTTGGCTCACTGCAACCTCCACCTCCTGGGTTGAAGTGATTCTTCTGCCTCTGCCTCCTGAGCAGCTGAGATTACAGGCATGCACAACCACGCCCAGCTAATTTTTGTATTTTTAGTAGAGATGGGGTTTCACCATGTTGGCCACGCTGGCCTTGATCTCCTGACCTTGTGATCCACCTGCCTTGGCCTCCCAAAGTGCTGAGATTACAGATGTGAGACACCGCACCCAGCCTTGGCTAATTTTTTATATTTTAGTAGAGATGAGGTTTCACCAAGTTGGCTAGGATGGTCTCCATCCCCTAACCTTGTGATCTACGTGCCTTGGCCTCCCAAAGTGCTGGGATTACAAGCCTGAGCCACTGCGCACAGCCCCTTTTATTTTATTTTATTTTTTTAAACTGGCCTATCTGATAAAAGGGATATCCTTTTTTTTTTTTTTTTTTAAACAGTTTCTCTCTTGTTGCCCAGGCTGGAGTGCAATGGCAGTATCTCGGCTCACCCCAACCTTCGCCTTCCAGGTTCAAATGATTCTCCCAACTCAGCCTCCTGAGTAGCTGGGACTACAGGTGCGTGTCACCATGCCCAGCTAATTTTTGTATTTTTAGTAGAGACAGGGTTTCACCATGTTGGCCAGGATGGTCTCAATCACCTGACCTTGTGATCTGCCCTCCTTGGCCTCCCAAAGTGCTGATATTACAAGCATAAGCCACCGCGCCCAGACTTTTTTTTTTTTTTTTTTTGAGATAGAATCTCGCTGTGTTGCCTAGGCTGGAGTGCATGGTGCAGTGGTGCGATTGTGGCTCACTACAGCCTCTGGTTTCTAGGCTCAAGCAATTCTCCTGCCTCAGCCTCCTGAGTAGCTGGGATTACAGGCATGTACCATCATGCCCAGCTAATTTTTGTATTTTTAGTAGAGACAGGGTTTCACCATGTTGGCCAGGATGGTCTCAATCACCTGACCTTGTGATCTGCCCTCCTTGGCCTCCCAAAGTGCTGATATTACAAGCATAAGCCACCGCGCCCAGGCTTTTTTTTTTTTTTTTTTTGAGATAGAATCTCGCTGTGTCTCCCAGGTTGGAGTGCAATGGTGCAATCTTGGCTCACTGCAACCTCCACCTCCTGGGTTGAAGTGATTCTTCTGCCTCTGCCTCCTGAGCAGCTGAGATTACAGGCATGCACAACCACGCCCAGCTAATTTTTGTATTTTTAGTAGAGACGGGGTTTCACCATGTTGGCCATGCTGGCCTTGATCTCCTAACCTCATGATCCGCCCACCTTGGCCTCCCAAAGTGCTGGAATTACAGGCGTGAGCCACTGAGCCCAGCCGGGATATTCATCTTTAATGCTAAGAAAGGCCACTGAGTGAAAGAGGGTTTAGCTTTATTCTGTGTGAAGGCAGAGGAGAGGTCTGGCACAACTGGTAGAAGTTGGGAGAAAGATATTGTTGGCTTAGTAAAAGGAAGAGTTATAGATCACTTTATTTTATTTTTTGAGATGGAGTCTCACTCTGTTGGAGTGTAGTGGTGCGATCTTGGCTCACTGCAACCTCCGTCTCCCAGGTTCAAAGGTTTCTCCTGCCTCAACCCCCTGGGTAGCTGGGATTACAGACACTTGCCATCATGCCCAGCTAATTTTTGTATTTTTAATAGAGACTGGTTTTCACCATGTTGGCCACACTGGTCCCAATCTCCTGACCTTGCCCAGCTCTATAGATTACTTTAAAAATGGAATGAGACTGGGCACAGTGGCTCACGTCTGTAATCCTAGCACTTTGGGAGGCTGAGGCGGGTGGATCACTTGAGGCCAGGAGTTTGAGACCAGCCTGGCCAACACAGTAAAACTCTGTCTCTACTAAAAATACAAAAATTAGCCGGGTGTGGTGGTGCGCACCTGAGTCAAGGGTCAAAAATGATTTCAGCTTGTCCTCCTTTAGTCTTGGCCCAGTATTGGGTGGGGGTTGAATTGTCCCTAGAGGTAGAAGGGTAGGACATCTCTGCCCTTGAGGTTAATTTGCAGTTGCCTCCATTATCCTAACCCCATACCCCTCCTATTCCTGGCCCTGAAGCGGGAGGTTGGGCTCCACTTCAATAGCAGTGTACTTGGCTGGGCTCTGGGGCCACTGGTCAGCTGTATCCGCTGGGGTGGGGACAAAAAGCCCTGTCAGCACTGCTGCTTGCCATACCTATTTCCTGCTCCCACAGCCAAGAGGCCCTGGAGGAAGCTGGGCTTTGAGGAAAAGGAGAGCTAGCTCTCTTCAGGCAGTTCCCTTTGCTCCCTGGTTTCTTTCTGTAGGATTCACTTTCTCATTTAAACTGAGCCCTCTGTGCTCAGTACAGAGAGCAGATCAGGGCTAAAAGGTGGGTCGGTAGCTGAGGAATGAGGCTCAGGAGTAGGGGAGGTGGGATACTGGTGGACAAAGATGGATAGAGAAGTGGAGAAGACGCTCATGCCTGTAATCCCAGCACTTTGGGAGGCTGAGGTAGGCAGATCACCTGAGGTCAGGAGTTCAAAACCAGCCTGTCCAACATGGCAAAACCCTGTCTCTACTAAAAATGCAAAAAAATTAGCCAGGTGTATAGCATGTGCCTATAATCCCAGCTACTTGGGTGGCTGAGGCAAGAGGATCCTTTGAACCTGGGAGGTGGAGGTTGCAGTGAGCCAAGATTGTGCCACTGTACTCCAGCCTGGGTGATAGAATAAGAATTTGTCTAAAAAAAAAAAAACCCTTGAAACAAAAAACAATAACAAAAAAGAGAAGTAGGGAAGCACTAGGTATTAAAATGTCAACAAGCCACTCAGGTGCCATGGCTCCTCTCTATAATCCCAGTTACTCCTCAGAAGGCTGAGATGGAAGGTTTCCTTGAGGCCAGGAGTTTGAGACCAGCCTGTGCTACATAGCAAGACCCTGTCTCTAGAAAAATTAAAACAGGTTAGGTGCAGTGGCTCACGCCTGTGATCCTAGCACTTTGGGAGGCTGAGGTGGGTGGGTCACCTGAGGTCAGGAGTTCATGACCAGCCTGGCCAACATGGTGGAACCTCATCTCTATTAAAAATACAAAATTTAGGCTGGGCACGGTAGCTCATGCCTATAATCCCAGCACTTTGGGAGGCCGAGGTGGGTGGATCATGAGGTCAAGAGATCGAAACCATCCTGGTCAACATGGTGAAACACGTCTCTACTAAAAATACAAAAATTAGCTGGGCATGGTGGCGTGCACCTGTAGTCCCAGCTACTTGGGAGGCTGAGGCAGGAGAATTGCTTGAACCCAGGAGGCGGAGGTTGTGGTGAGCCGAGATCACGCCATTGCACTCCAGCCTGGGTAACAAGAGCAAAACTCCATCTAAAAAAAAAAAAAAAAAAAAAAAAAATTAGCGGGGCTTGATGGCACATACCTGTAATCCCAGCTACTTGGGAGGCTGAGGCAGGAGAATTGCTTGAACCCAGGAGGCGGAGGTTGTGGTGAGCCGAGATCACGCCATTGCACTCCAGCCTGGGTAACAAGAGCAAAACTCCGTCTAAAAAAAAAAAAAAAAAAAAATTAGCGGGGCTTGATGGCACATACCTGTAATCCCAGCTACTTGGGAGGCTCAGGCTTGAACCCAGGAGGCGGAGGCTGCAGTGAGCTGAAACTCCATTGAAACGCCATTGCACTCCAGCCTGGGCAACAAGGGTAAAACTCTGTCTCAAAAAATAAAAATTAAAAAAATTAATAAAGTAAAATAAAATATAAACAAGCCATGTATTTCCAATTCAGAATCTGCTGTGGTAGCGGGTGGTAAATTGGTTGCGTATCCCTCCTTTTCCCTGCCTATATCCCTGGACAGAGCTGAGAAGAGAACCTTGTGGCACAAAGCTGCAGACTCTGACTCTGAACTAGAATTCAGAGTCCTGTAAGCTTTTTCCAGTTCAGTGTTGTGACCCATGGTTACTTTGCAGGGAATCATAAATTTGTATTTGGGGATCCTATTCCCCTGACAATGTGGCAGCATTGTTTGTGCCGGTGTTTCTAGTTGGAAACCTGGCTGATGTGGCTGTGAGCCAGCCACAGTGTCTAGGATACGGGCAGAGGTTACAGGCTGGGGAGAAGGGGTACTAGGTTATTGAGTGGCTGGAGTCCAGTGGGGGTGGGTAAAGGATAGGTGACTGGCTGAGGAGGATCATCAGATTTGAAAGATTTGTGGAGGGCAAGACACAGGCACTTTGGTCATTTTGTGGGGTGCTGCACACTTGGGTCTTTAATTATTAACTTAGTACTGGTGTGGCCTGGAGCTGTGGGTACATTTTTGCCCAGCCCTGTGATAAGATTTGTTGTTTATTGTCTTGTTTAGGAAGAAAGGCAAGCATTTGTATAGGACAGGAATGCCCCTTCTCAGGAAGAGCAGAAAGGAACTTGGGCAGTGAGTAGAATAAGGGTGGTGGTAGAAGGAAGGATGAGAGAGAGCAGATGGTACAGCTGTTCTGAGAGGCCAGTCTTTCCTGCTTTTCAGGATGAAGTAGCCAGAATGTGATGAGGCCAGGACACCACAAAACAGGACGAGGGACATCAGGGCCATACCACTGCCAGAACTCAGACAGAGAGCGTTTCTGACTGCGTTGGTGGTCTGAAGCAGGCAAGCCCTGTACTAAGCCTCTTTCTCTTGACTGGTAAGCAGGGCGATGTTGACCTTGCTCTTGGAGCCCTTGGAAAAAGGGCTTTAAAGTTAAGCCCTCCTTACCGTGTTCCAGTTGCTGAGCTGGGAAGGAGGGAGCAATGAAGTGATTCCCTGTGCTACCAGTGAGAGATCTGTGTTGTTTTTTCCAACTCTTTTCTCTGCCACATCCTGAGGATACTGGTCAACCTCACAGCATGTGTGAGCTTCCCTTTTTGAATTTCTTCAAGTAATTCAAATTCAAGTAGTAGATTGTAACTTTTTTGTTGGGGGAGGGATAATGGACTTCTTTGAGATTCCGATAAAAGCTATGATCCTTTTCTAAGAAAAGGTATGAACCTTTTTCTTAGGTATGTCTGTATTCATATGGACATAACATTTTGAAAAAGAATTTTGAGACTTTTGGAGGCCCTACTTAAGAACCCTGGTAGAAGGATTACCTGTGTTTCTGAGTAGAAGGACTAGGGGACTGTGTGTGGTTCTTACTTCTCTATTGTCCCATCAGGAAAAATGCCCTGTCCCCATTCTACAGGAACCAGTCTTAGCTGCAAGAATCTTTCCAAGCACAAAAGCAGGCAGTGAGCAGCCAGGCACTGGGCAGGAAATCTGGCCTTCATCCTAATCCTTGGCCACGCGTACTGACCTGCTGGCTCAGCGTTGGATAAGTCACAGCAGGACTCCTCAAGGTTAACAGTTATACCACAGAGTCAGACTGCTCTGTCCTGGAGCCCATGGGGAATGGGAGGTAGGAGGGAGAGACTGACTTTTCAGAGCCAAGAGCCGGAACAATCACTAATCCTGTTCAGCTCCCAGTTGCCTCCCACTGCTGTGATTGGAAATTTGGGTGTATTTTTATGTAAGCAGATCCGCAGTCACTTTGTTTTGTGTCTCCCATATAAGGTGCTGGGGGTAGGGAGTATGGAGGCCTTTGCATGATAATGGTGAGGACATTCTGGGGCTGGAGGGTTCCAGTGCACAGCAGGTCAGAGGGTCTGTCTTTGGCTGAAGAGTCTATCTTGGTGACTGGTACTGGAAAAATTGCTTGGGAGTCTAAGGGCCTATGGTGGTAAGGGTCAGTCACCAATCAGTATTATTTTTCTTTCAGGTCTCTTAACCTTCATTAACTGTGCCTATGTCAAGTGGGGAACCCGGGTACAAGATACTTCCACCTATGCTAAAGTATTGGCGCTGATTGCGGTCATCATTGCAGGCATTGTTAGACTTGGCCAGGGTAAGAAATAATATTAGTAGCAACTAATCTGTGTTAAGCATTTTCTGTGAGCCACACTCCTCTAAGTGCTCTTTGTGCATTATATCTTTCTTACAATAACCTTATTTGGTAGGCACTATTATTATTCACATTTTATAGATGAGGAAACAGGCTGCAGAATTAAGTATCTTGGGCCGGGTCCGGTGGCTCATGCCTGTAATCCCAGCACTTTGGGAGGCTGAGGCGGGTGGATCATGAGGTCAGCAGTTCAAGACCACCCTGGCCAAAATGGTGAAACCTGTCTGTACTAAAAATACAAAAATTAGTCAGGCCTCGTGGCAGGTGCCTATAATCCCAGTTACTCAGAGGCTGAGGCAGAAAATTGCTTGAACCTGGGAGGTGAAGGTTGCAGTGGGCTGAGATCGTGAGATCGTGTCATTGCACTCCAGCCTGGGCAACAGAGCGAGACTCCATCTCAAAA
>NW_016107485.1:1307653-1308800 GCF_001604975.1 Cebus imitator | reverse complement strand
TTGCTCTGTTGCCTAGGCTGGAGTGCAATGGTGCGATCTCAGCTCACCATAATTTCCACCTCCCAGGTTCAAGTGATTCTCCTGCCTCAGCCTCCCAAGTAGCTGGGACTACAGGTACACACCACCATGCCCAGCTAATTTTTGTATTTTTAGTAGAGATGGGGTTTCACTATGTTAGCCAGGCTGGTCTTGAACTCTTGACCTTGTGATCTGCCCACCTTGGCCTCCCAAAGTGCTGGTGTAATAGGTGGCGTGAGCCACCGCGCCTGGCCTCTCTATAGTGGTTTTTTATCCTAGAAAGCTACCCTGGACCCTTCCTGTCAAGATCCCCATCCATGTGATTAGGATGCAGGGCATTCTGGCCTATCTCTGTAGACACCTCTCTTCTGTTTCCTGTTCCCTTATTTTGGTACCCTTGCTGCCAAAGGTGTTGTAGGCCATTTGCCTGCTATTATTTTACATATTCTCTCGGTCCTTTACTTGATCATCTTGAAGTGGGAGAATGGGCCACTAATCCTCTGCCTTCCAATGTTCTTGGGTTCCAGGAGCCTCCACTCATTTTGAGAATTCCTTTGAGGGTTCATCATTTGCAATGGGTGACATTGCCCTGGCACTGTACTCGGCTCTGTTCTCCTACTCGGGCTGGGACACCCTCAACTATGTCACTGAAGAGATCAAGAATCCTGAGAGGTAGGTACCTTACCACCAACTTTCCATAGCAGTGACAGCCATCATTTAATGAGCTCCTACTATGTGCCACACAGCATACCACAGCTGCCTGTGAGGTTGATTTTATCAGCCTCATTTTACTAGATGGGAGGCCTGAGGCCCAGAGAAGTGACTTGTCTATGATCACAGTAACAGAGCTAAAATGTGAACTTTCTCATATATGCTTTGTAATTTTTTTTTTGGGGGGGGACAGTCTAGCTTTGTCGCCAGTCGCTAGGCCGGAGTGCAGTGGTGTGATCCTGGCTTACTGCAACCTCCACCTCCTGCCTCAGCCTCCCAAGTAGTGGGGACTACAGGTGTGTGCCACCATGCCCAGCTAATTTTTGTATTTTAGTAGAGATGGGGTTTCACCATGTTGGCCAGGATGGTCTCGATCTCTTGACCTTGTGATCCACCCGCCTCAGCCTCCCAAAGTGCT
>NW_016107485.1:1291745-1307322 GCF_001604975.1 Cebus imitator | reverse complement strand
CGCAACCTCCGCCTCCTGGGTTCAGGCAATTCTCCTGCCTCAGCCTCCTGAGTAGCTGGGACTACAGGCACGCGCCACCATGCCCAGCTAATTTTTTGTAGTTTTAATAGAGACGGGGTTTCACCATATTGACCAGGATGGTCTCGATCTCTTGACCTCGTGATCCACCCGCCTCGGCCTCCCAAAGTGCTGGGATTACAGGCTTGAGCCACCGCACCCGGCCTAAAACAGATTTTTCTTGATAGATATTTTATCCACCTTTATCCACACATACATAGCTTTGGAATATAGGCTTCCAGAAACCTTCCTGTTTTCCTCTGATCTCTGCCTCGTTTGCTAAATTCATACTGACATTGTGGTATAGTTTCAGTCATTCAATTATGTCACCCCACCATTGTTACTCTGTAGACATACAGAGTGAGAAGAGCACTGGACAGGAAGTCAAGGCCCTAGAGTTTGTCTTTCCACTGACTTGTTGGCTGACCTTGAGGGAGTTGCCCGGCCATCTCTTTGCCTGCTTCCTTATCTGTAATTGAAGGGGTTGAATTCTGTGATCTCCAGGGCCTTTCCTGGCTCTAAAATTCTGTGATTCTGGGAACTAAGATTTGCCAAGGAGTGAAGTTTCTGTAAATATATATATATATTTTTTGAGAGAGTCTCACTCTCTTTCCCAGGCTGGAGTGGTGTGATCTTGGCTCATTGCAACCTCCGCCTCCCAGGTTCAAGTGATTCTCATGCCTCAGCCTCCCAAGTAGCTGGAATTACAGGAACTTGTCATCACGCCTGGCTATTTTTTCTATTTTTGGTAGAGACGGGTTTCACCATGTTGGCCAGGCAGGTCTTGAACTCCTGACCTCAGGTGATCCACCTGCCTCAGCTTCCCAAAGTGCTGGGATTACAGGCATGAGCCACCACGCCTGGTCTTCTGTAAATTTTTAAGTCAAAACAATCACAATTCTCATACCAATAAACTCCTTTTGGCTTGAGAAACAAAAGAGCACTCTTGGTACACAACTAGTGGTACAGCTATGGGAGCAAAGATAACAGAAACAGGATTAAGGCCTCGGAGGTGCTTCCACCTACCGGAGAGAAGCTGCATGACTCTGTATTTGCAGAGTATTTGCCCCACTCTGTTTTTTTTTGGCAGCCTTACTGTCAAGGATGTTTATAGAGATCATGGCTTTATTGGCCTACAGGGACCTTGAGAGCTCTTGGCATCTTTCTTTTGCCCACCAGTTAGGGCGGCTCCTGAGGTTCTCAAACTGAGGAAAGGGGTGGGCAGACATAGGTTCCTTGTCAGATACACACACTTCTCTTCCTACTGAAGGCCTATCTTATTCTCTGGAAATGTTAAATTTCACAATTTGCCTCCATAGTTTTTTATATTTCTTAACCTTGAGACAAAATTGCCAATGTTGATAATCTTAGAGACGGAATCCTGAAATGGAAAGATCTTTGGAGTATAAAGCAAAATAACCTCCCGTTTTCCTGTGCTGTTATTATGTTGGGACACCCTTTGTTAATCCTTTTCTTTTTTTGGAGACAGGGTCTGGCTCTCTTGCCCAGGCTGGAGTGCAGTGGCCCAGTCACAGTTCACTGTAGCCTTGACCTCCCCAGACTCAGGTGATCCTCCCACCTCAGCCTCCCAAGTAGCTGGCACACGCCATGACACTTGGCTAATTTTTTGTAGAGATTGGGTTTCACCATGTTGCCCAGGCTGGTCTCCAACTCCTGGACTGAAGCCATCTGCCTGCCTCAGCCTCCCAAAGTGTTGGTACTACAGGCATGAGCCACAGTGCTCAGCTGCACAGTCCCATCTCCTAACATGATATTCCTTTCCCCTAACGTTATTTAGTACTTAAGTGTTCACAGCTTCACCCACTATCCAGGGCACCCTCAAAGACAAATTCATTGAGGAAATGTACCAAGAGTTTCCATACCTGGAAAGACTGGTGTGGCAGAGAAAGTCTAAGGATTAAAGGAGAGATAGGGATATGACTGTGGGACTAATGTGTATTTTATTTTATTTGGCTGTAGGAACCTGCCCCTCTCCATTGGCATCTCCATGCCCATTGTCACCATCATCTACATCTTGACCAATGTGGCCTATTATACTGTGCTAGACATGAGGGAGATCTTGGCCAGTGATGCTGTTGCTGTGGTAAAGGATTTTCACTAGCAGAAGTTTGAGGGTGTCTTGTGGGGTACTGGGTATATTCCAGCTTTTGAAAGTCTTGGAAAGTGGGTAGACAGCCTTGAAAGGAGTTCATTTAGGATATGGGAGTTGCAAGAAGGCCCTGTTATCCCCATTGTGGAAGAGGGGTTGGATTCCTAGTAGGGGGCATGCCCATCCATGTCTTTCATCCCTTTTAGATCCTACTGATTCTTCCAATCTTTTCCTTTAGACTTTCGCAGATCAGATATCCGGAATATTTAACTGGATAATTCCATTCTCAGTTGCATTATCCTGCTTTGGTGGCCTCAATGCCTCCATTGTGGCTGCTTCTAGGTAAGAGTGGCATCTTTTGTGGGGGGTGTATCATTGAAGAGCTATGGCAGTAGACTGTAGAACTTTCAGGACCTGGACTTTAATCATCTGTGGTCTCCAACTGATACCACAACCTCTTTCTTCTTGTTTCTAGCAGAAGCCTGCAGTTGTCATTAATCTCATTACTGAGCCCCAGTCCATATCATTCAAACACTTTTGAAGGAAGGGATGGCAGAGAGGGAGGGCCATGTGACAGGTGAACCAGGCTGCACTGTGTCCACCAGTTTTCTCAGCTTCTCCTATTTTACCTAACATAGGCTTTTCTTCGTGGGCTCAAGAGAAGGCCATCTCCCTGATGCCATCTGCATGATCCATGTTGAGCGGTTCACACCAGTGCCTTCTCTGCTCTTCAATGTAAGTAAGCTCAAGGATGAGACTGAAAGCCAGATTGTGGGGGAAACTTTAGTAACAGTAGAAGTGACTGTTCTAGTTTCCTGAAAGCTCAAAATAGATTCTGATAGAAAAACTATTGGTGGATCAGAATGTTCACCATGGGCAAGGCATTATGTTAGCCGCTACCGGGAGAATCCAAATGCTCTAAGGAATGGTACACCTCTGCTGTAAGATAAGGCGTAAAGTACATGGACTACATTGTAATGATTGATTGCCATGATAGATAGCAAGTAATATGGTGTTTAAGAGAAGAAATGATCATTTCCATGGAGTAGTGGGTGAATAAAGAAATATTTCTTGAAGTACGTTATGTCTTAAAATCTACCAAAGTGTTCTCAGAAAAAAAGTGCATCTTGATGGCTAGGGTTGCAAATGGTAGAGATGGGCTTTAGGTAGGAGAAATGGCATCAGAAAATCCTGTGGTAAAGTAGTATGGGTTTTAATACAGGTTGAGTATCTCTAATCTGAATATCCAAAATCTGACATGCTCTAAAAATCTGAAACTTTTTGAGTGCTGACTTAACACTCAAAGGAAATGCTCAGTGGAGCATTTTGGATTTTGGACTAGGGATACTCAACATGCAGTAGTAAAGAGCTGGACATTATTGTAGGTTGAAGCCATTATGAAGAGGGTCCTATGCAAGACTTTTGAGGGATTCTTTTGCACTTGCTTTATACAGGGTTAACTTGAAAAATGGGTTGAAAAACCAGTTGAGACTACTGACTTGTAAGAGAGGGGATAAGGTACTGCAACTTGGGTGTTGAAGGGAGTAAAAACAGAAGAGGACCAGGAGACTCTGAGGACTGATGGGGGGATGGATTTGTGGGATATAAAGGGAGTGAAAAGTCCTTGGAGTAACAAAGGCCCTGAAAGGAGCTGACTTGGGCTCTCGCTTACAGGGTATCATGGCATTGATCTACTTGTGTGTGGAGGATATCTTCCAGCTCATTAACTACTACAGCTTCAGCTACTGGTTCTTTGTGGGGCTCTCTATTGTGGGTCAGCTTTATCTGCGCTGGAAGGAGCCTGATCGACCTCGTCCCCTCAAGGTAAGACATCTCCATCCTATCTCTGCTCCATCTGAAATAGCTAGAGTTGCTGCTACAGGGGACCACTACAAGAGAGTTTACTTAGAAACTTTTGCCTGGGACTTGGTGGTTAATAGGTGTTGAAATTAAAGGTATGGAAAGAAGGCTCAGTGTGCTAATCCTTAGGGGAGGTGTGGTTATTGTAGTTGTTAAGAATCCTGAGCTGTCCACCCCAGTTGTGTTTCCTGTGCCCCTAGCTCAGCGTTTTCTTCCCGGTTGTGTTCTGCCTCTGCACCATCTTCCTGGTGGCTGTTCCACTTTACAGTGATACCATCAACTCCCTCATCGGCATTGCCATTGCCCTCTCAGGCCTGCCCTTTTACTTCCTCATCAGAGTGCCAGAACACAAGCGACCTATTTACCTCCGTGGGATCGTGGGTAAGCCTTGCATCCTTAAGTCAGCTCAGCTATTGTAGAGCTTGGTTTCTGCCTTTTTCTCTAAATCTAGGCTCCAAAGACATCTTTGCCATAGTCCCTTCTTATTAACCCTTTGGCTTAAATGGAATCACTCCCCTCAAGCCCATTTCCATTCAATGACACTTGAACTCAGCCCAGTTGACCTCTTCTCAATTCCAACTCAAATTTCTCTTTGGAGGGTCTGCCACAAGGTACCTCCAGATCCTGTGTATGTCAGTTGCTGCAGAAATGGATTTGGAAGATGGAGGAGAGATACCCAAGCGACAGGATCCCAAGTCTAACTAAACACCACCTGGAATCCTGATGTGGAAAGAAGGGGTTTCTGGTCTATGGCTAGAGCTAAGGAAGTTGAAAAGGAAAGCTCACTTCTTTGGAGGCACCTGTCCAGAAGACCAGCCCAGGCAGCTTCAACCTCTGAATTTACTTTTTAAAATGCAAAGTAATTTATTTGTTTTGCTACATACCGTTCCAGACTTTTAAAGGGGACAATAAAGCACACTGTGGGGAGGAGCATGTCAGGAGTGAGCTTGGTTGTTTTAGTAGCACCTGAATATGCCTACCTACTCTTTTCCTTTAAAACGACCCACAATACTCCAATTCCCTGTCTCTTTTAGGGAGACATGATACTGTCACAGGTGCTGGATGACAATAAAAGGTTATGTTCCTAGTCTGACTGGCTTCATTTTTTTTTTGAGACACTCTTGCTGTGTCATCCAGGCTGGACTGGAGTGCAGAGGTGTGATCCTTATGGGAGGTCGGGTTATTTTTGTGGCTCACAGCAACCTCTGCCTCCTGGGTTCAAGCGATTCTCCTGCCTCAGCCTCCAGAGTAGCTGGGATTACAGGCATGCAGCACCACACCTGGCTGTTTGTATTTTTAGTAGAGATGGGGTTTCAACATATTGGCCAGGCTGGACTTGAACTCCTGACCTTGGGCGATCCACCCACCTCGACCTCCCAAAGTGCTGGGATTACAGGTGTGAGCCACCGTGCCTGGCCTGGCTTCATTTTGTATAGTATCTCTTGGACAGCTCCCATTAGCCTAAAAACACAAAGACTAAAAACAATCTTATGCTTGAAAGTGTATCTCTTCTCTTTTAAGCTAGCTGCCGAAGGCCGATAAACCAGGGTGTACACAAAAGCAGACAACAGAACACCTAAATGCTCTAGTGAAATGTTGGATTGTTACATAAAAATACATCAACTTCCTTTTTGAGACAGGATCTTGCTCTGTGGCCGAGGCTGGAGTATATAGAGCAGCATGATCTTGGCTCGCTGCAGCCTCAAGCTCCTGGGCTTAAGCTATCCTCTTACCTCAGCCTCCTGAGTAGCTGGGACGACAGGTGTGTGCCACCATGTGTGCCTGTTTTTGTATTTTTAGTAGAGATGGGGTTTCACCATGTTGGCCAGGCTGGCCTCAAACTCCTGACCTCAGGTGATCCACCCGTCTTGGCCTCCCAAAGTGCTGGATATTCTTCAGTTTTCTGAAGCACACACTCATTTCCCTGTTCAATAAGTATCAGGAAGCAGCATGTAGTACAGAGGTTTACTAACTCTGTGAATGGGAAGATCACTTGGCTACCCAGTGCTCTCTTATAAATATGAATATATATATTAAAACTGTCATGAAATCAGTTTTTCAAATGAACATCTCTGTGTGGCACAGTTCCTAGGACTGGGACAAGGACACAGTGTCAAGTCTTGTTTGAGGATGGATCTTTGAAGAGACAGAGTTCCTCCCACAATGAGCAGGGAACATAAATCAGCCAAGTGTGTCACGCCAGGGATACTTTGACTTTGGTTTGCTGGTGTTGTGGGTGCTGCTGCTGCTGCTGCTAGGGATATTGGGAGGGTTATTCTTTACAGGCTGTAGGAGCGGGTTGTGGGTAAAGGTCTGTCGTAAAGGACCTGAGGGGAGAAGAGAAAACAAATCTCAATGAACAACAGAAAGGAAGAAACAAAAGACAGAATTTGGTCCAAAAGGGTTATTTACCCTTGGCTGCTAGCTCCAAGTGATTCCGCATGCGTTGTTCACGCTGTTGCAGCTGTTGCATCAATTCAGCATTTTTCCAGCCTGTGTAAAGAGAAGCAAGAGAGTCAGTCCCATTCATGTTTTGAGACCACTTTACCTGGTCCTGTTTCACAGAGGACGAGCCCTTACCTCTTTTGAAGCTCTTTAGAAAGCCTTCCGGTGAAGCTGAATTGTCAGGGTTATGTGCAACACGCTGGGGGATTTTAAGTACAGTGCGTACTGCTGGAATCCGGAGACAAGACACTTGGGCCAAGGAAAACAAATTGGAGGAGAGCCAGTACATAAACACTGCCTGGGTGAGAACACAGAGAAAGGACTCAGAAGCTATATCCCTGGTCACCTTGCTAGGTGGCTGGCTAGGTGGCAGAAGGCCTTGGAGCCAGCTCATTAAGCATTACATACCGTGGGGAAATGGACAGTTACGGGAAAAGCTGCCAGGGGCATCACTCTGATCACATTTCTCATCCACTTAAGGTCAGAATTTTGTACACCTGTCTCAGCACCTAACTGCCAAAAGCAGCAGGGTGGAAAAGTCGGGAAAGCACGTTAGTTTCAGTAAATTTGTCTTAACCTCTTACCCATCAACTCTATTTCTTCAGCAAGTGAAGGATGACTATTCTGTACAACTACTTTACCCTTCAATCCCAGTTCACTTTGCAGGCCTGGCACTTGGCCAATTTAGGCTTACCTCAAGGACAACCCACATTGTAGCAGTGACTACCACTGGTAACACGAAGATGGGATCGGATACTGTGAGATCCTGGAACCACCAGAGGCCACCTGTCTGCAGGCTGGGCACAGGAAGGTTGGCCATCTCTCTCAAAGCCAGGAAGAAGGAGATGAAGATTGGGGCCTATTACACGAGATAAACAGTGTCAGCATGCTTTACCAGAGGAGACATTTTCATCACCCCACTACTCAAAGCCATGTATAATCCACCACCATTTGCTATTTTGGGGGTCTGGGGCACATGAAACACAGAGAGGAAATTTGATGGGTTTAGGATGAAATAAGGAAGGAAATGTTTTTGCTCACCTGAGTCAGAGGGAGAATTAGAGGTTTAAAGAAGCTAATACCATGCTTTTTCTGGTAAATTGACATCTCTGCAGAAGCCCTGTAAACTGTGAGGTGAAAGGAAATTAATGGTTGGGCTAACAGTTATGTCAGTGGAGGTGAACATCCTCATCACCTACCTGGCCTGGGAAATTTCTAACCAACCCTGGCCAGTCCCTGGGAGCACTGGGCCCAAGAAACAGATAAACCTTTAGAACTTTCCTGTGTCAACTTCTGATTTACATTGTTCCTTTCTCCCAGCAAAATGTCAGGAAAAGTGCAAATGTGGTCCTCTCCCACACTCATTCTGCAGCTGACTCACACTCAGTATGGTCTCCAGCCAACCTGGCCTCTCTGATTCGAGTGGTAAACTTCTGGATTTCTGGCGCGTGATTTTGATTCTTGACTGCCTCTCGCTGGCCCTTCACGATGACAGGAAAAATCAGGCAGCGGGCTAAGATTGTACCTGGAAAACACAAACTAGAATTGGAGTGAAACTAAAGCAGTTCTACAGCTAGAAGGTTGAAGGTTTTTAGGTCCTCACTGAAAGGGTCTTTTATTCTTGCCTTGTCCATACTGTGACTCATGCCTGAGTCACAGAAGTAAGGTCAGGGGTATGAATTAGCTGCTTTAAGGCTCAAGTCAGTTCTCTGATTTGGCATCACAAAAGTATGGCATTAACTTCTCCAAGCAGATGATCGGGAATCCTGTTTGTTTCCTCAAACAAAAAACTGACAGAAAGCACTTTCCTAGATCAATAGCTTCCAAACTTTTCTACAACCAAAAGAGTCTCCCCGTTCCATCAAACTGTAGGTGTAGCCCCAGTGTACCAAAAACAAAACAAAACAAAACAAAAAAAAACACCAAAAACCAAAAAAACTTGGTGACCTTCACTCTGTTCAGAGGTACCTTTACGAAACTCTAGGGCCTCCAGGAATGAAGTTTGAAAGCCATTGTTCTAGAAGTCCCTGGAGTAGGAAGTAATCTGGTGGCCTACTGCTTTAGTTCCTTCATTTTTCTCACACTTCATGTTTCCTGGTCATTCCAATAAATACGACTAGGTTACAGGTTTAGGCTTTATCAACATTATGATGGATGATGTGGAGTGGAAAGAGAAGGGAGCTAAGGACAGAACCCAGACTACTGGCACTGAAGGAGTAGATAAGATAATTTGGAGATGCAAAAGTATGGTTAGAAAGACAGGAAGAAAATCAGGAAAGATTATCATGAAAGTGAAAGGACTGGCTTTATTTTTTATTTTTTTGAGAGTCTTGCTCTGTCACCCAGGCTGGAGTGCAGTGGCGCAATCTCGGCTCGCTGCAACCTCCACTTCCCAGGTTCAAGCAATTTTCCTGCCTCAGCCTCCTGAGTAGCTGAGACTACAGGCGCCTGCCACCACACCTGATTAATTTTTGTATTGTGGAGACAGGGTTTCACCATATTGGCCAAGCTGGTCTTGAACTCCTGACCTTATAATCTGTCTACCTTCGCCTCCCAAAGTGCTGGGATTACAGGTATGAGCCACCATGCCTGGCAAAGGATTGATTTTAAGGTCTAAAGTTTCTGATGCAGAAAGGCCAAGTATAATAAAAGTGGATTTAGCAATGATGTCACTGACAGTTCAAATGAGATGATATTAGTAAAAGCCAGACTGCCGAGAGTCAAAGTAAATGGAAAGAAGTAGGCTCACTAGATGCAAAGCAATCTTTTATTTATTTTTTTGAGTCGAAGTCTCACTGTCGCCCAGGCTGGAGTGCAGTGGTGTGATCTCAGCTCACTGCAACCTCTGCCTCCAGGGTTCAAGAGATTCTCCTGTCTCAGGCTCCCAAGTAGCTGGGACCACTGGCGCATGCCACCACGCCCAGCTAATTTTTGTAATTTTAGTAGAGACGGGGTTTCACCGTGTTAGCCAGGATGGTCCTGATCGCCTGACCTCATGATCCGCCCGCCTCAGCCTCCCAAAGTGTTGGGATTACAGGCATGAGCCACTGCGCCTGGCAATTTTTGTATTTTTTTAGTAGAGATGGGGTTTCACCATATTGGACGGGCTGGTCTTGAACTCCTGACCTTGTGATCCACCCGCCTCGGCCTCCCAAAGTACTGGGATTACAAGCATGAGCCACTGCACCTGGCCCATGCAGAGCAATCTTTTAATTAACAGCTATCAAAAGAATGAAGCTGTCATTTGTGACAACGTGGATGGAACTGGAGCACTATGTTAAGTGAAATAAGGCAGGCACATAAAGACAAATATCGCCATATTCTCACTTATTTGTGGGATCTAAAAATAAAAACAATTGAAATCATAGGCAGAGAGTAGAAAGGTTACCAGAGGCTGGGAAGGGTAATCAGGGTTGGGGATGGTCAATGGGTTAAAAAAAAAAAAATTAGAATGTAAAAATTAGCCAGGAGTGGTGGCACACCTGTAGTCCCAACTACTTGGGAGGCTGTGGCAAGAGAATCAGGAGGTGGAGGTTGCAGTGAGCCAAGACTGCATCACTGCACTCCAGCCTGGGGACAGAGTGATACTCCGTTTCAATAAATAAATAAATAAAAATAAAATAAAAAGTATAACTGTTTTTTTTTTTTTTTTTTTGAGACGGAGTTTCGCTCTTGTTACCCAGGCTGGAGTGCAATGGCGCGATCTTGGCTGACCGCAACCTCCGTCTCCTGGGTTCAGGCAACTCTCCTGCCTCAGCCTCCCGAGTAGCTGGGACTACAGGCGTGCGCCACCATGCCCAGCTAATTTTTGTATTTTTAGTAGAGACAGGGTTTCACCATGTTGACCAGGATGGTCTTGATCTCTTGATCTCGTGATCCACCAGTCTCGGCCTCCCAAAGTGCTGGGATTACAGGCGTGAGCCACCGTGTCCGGCCTAACTGGATTGTTTTTAACTTTAAGGATAAATGTTTGAGGGGATGGATATCTCATTCTCCATAATGTGATTATTAAACCTTACATGCCTATATCAAAATATCTCATGTAGCCCATAAATATATACACCTACTAGGTATCCACAAAAATTAACAGCAACAAAATATAAATAAATAACAGCCATCAAAGAAAGAAGATAGGGTAGTAGATAAAGGAGAACTAAAAATGAAGGCAAGAAATTTTCCCCCAACTAACACACGGGTACACTTTAGCGTGTTTACATGTTCAGGGTAGGGCAGTAAGGAGGAAAAGGCTGAAGGCACAGGAGAGGGAAGGAATAATTGATGGAGCAAGGTGGAGAAGAGACAGAATTCAAAGCAGACTTTTAGCCTTTATAACAGCAATGCGAGTGGTTTCCCAATTTGGGGGTTTAAGTGCCTGACCTGACCTTCTATTCTTCTAAACCAGGACAGCTTCATGACTGTTAATAAGATACCCTTACTCTAGCCCCATGTTTGTGTTCAAATATCTACTTCTTGAATCCCAGATGATCTGATGGTTTTATAATGCTCTTTAAAAAATATAGGTAGAGTGCATTTAGGTATCATGAGCCTCTATCACTCATTTGAAATCATCTGCTTTTCTGACCCCAGAGCTTCCGCAACTACTTCCTGAATCCATTCAAAGAATTGCCATTGATGAAGTTCTATCCTTAACCCATGTCCAGGGTATATTCCCCTTACAGGCAGCAATGGCCCCCCACCAAGGTAGGCCCAGGTCAACATGCATAAATTCCAGTAAGTTCTGGATCAGTCCCACTGGGGTGTATGAACCCAGCCCCAGTTCAGTGAAGCTCGTTTCTGCAGCAGCTTGGACTATATCTGCAGTCTCTCCAGAAGCCACCTCAGGTACTGCTGTGGGTGAGGGAGTTGCAGGAACAACAGGAGGGGCCTGAACCTGTGTGAAAAAAAGCCTTGTATGATATTCAGTAGAATGAACACATAGAAAGTGAGGCCCTCTTATGATAACCCAGTACTGGGTTCTGTTCTCTCTACTTCTTGTTCTTCCAGGTTAGCCTAGTGTCCACAGAATTCAAGCTTAAAAAGGACATCTCATTTTTGTCAATAGTTAGGAAGAGAAGTTACTTTAAGATTTCATGACTTCCCTTCATGCTGGGAAGTTATTTCTTATATTACTGTTTCCCAAACTTCAGCCATATGAATATCATGATTTTTGCCATATATTAATATGAAACAATTACTTTTCTTTAAGACAGCTCAGAAAACCATATAACATCTCTCTTGTTGTACTCTCCATCATTTCCCCACTGAATTGAAAATCCATCCCAAGCAGGGATGTTACCATTTTGGAGAGCTGTGTGGAACGTAGACAAGAACTCTGCCCTATATTCTTTCCCCTGCTCTCAAACAAAACAAAATACGAAACCAATCAGGAAACACCACTCCTAATGTTGCAGAGACGAAAGACCTCTTACCTGGACTTCTGCAAACGAGATGGCAGAGGTACTGAGGTTGCGGGGGCCGGGAGCCGCAAGGAAGAGGTAGGGTGGGCGACGGCAGCACGGAGCGGCTGGGAATAGGAGCCGCGGGGTCAGCGGTTTCCCGAGCCATTGCGAGGCCCCTGTGACGCTGTGGACCTGAGCGTGTAAAGGGATGATGGAGCCCCTTTACCGGGAGCAGAAATACTAGCGTGGGGGCAAAGAGCATTCACTATGCTCACTTCAAGAAGCAGGCCGCCCAGCTACTACAGGTGAGGAGATTGCTTTTACCGTGCGCAGACTGCTGGCCCGAAGGCGTGCAGCTGGTGGCGCCTGGAGAACGAAGCTCAAACCCCGGTTCCCCGCATCTCAGTTATCGCAGACCCACATCGGGGGACCCTGAGAATGAGCCCGAGGAGCTCTCGCCAGAGGCGAAGCCAGTTCTCAGGAGCTGACAACCAACCCATGCTGCTGAGCCCACAGA
The DNA here is from genome assembly GCF_001604975.1 of Cebus imitator. Taxonomy (NCBI): domain Eukaryota; kingdom Metazoa; phylum Chordata; class Mammalia; order Primates; family Cebidae; genus Cebus; species Cebus imitator. The sequence goes on along the minus strand of NW_016107485.1, from coordinate 1,294,934 downwards.
GTGGGGGACTAACTCTCGCGTGTCTTCACACGACCAGAGGTCATGACATTCAGGTCCCGGTGAGCAGGTTTATTCATACCCCTAGCACGAGCTGTCCTGGGGCTTGGGTCGCTGGGTCAGGGGAGCATCCTGGTGCTCAACCCCGGCGAATCCTTACCTGACGCCCGGGCTGTAGCAGGCGCAGAATCTCCCGGCGTCCGCACATCAGTCTCATCGCCATTTTGACCGGAAGAGAACTTGCTTTTGCGCCTGCGCACTAAGAACCACCGCGAGAGGAAGCACTTTTGGAAGCCAGCATGTAGCCAGAGTTGTCGCCGCACATCAGGTGGTAAAAGAAAACGGAGATTGGCGGCCATATTTGAGGCGGGTAAAAATTTGTAAAGCCGCGTTACCCATGAGCACGCAGAGAGCCTTTTCTGGAGATTGACAGGAAGTTGAAGAGCCAGGTTAGCTATCATCGTAAGCTGTCCTCGTTAGTGATGGCGTAAACCTGGGTAATTTTCCTTTAATGTCGCGATTGTCCTCTGATTTGTTAGGTTAAAAATAGCCTCAGAACAGTCTTGGCTGTACTTGCGGAGGATTTTTTCCCCACTTAATGATGTTCGGTTCTTATTGCTAGGTAATATTGTAATCGCGGGTCCAATGAAATTTGAGGGTAGTCTAGACTCTAACAGAAATGAAGAGAAGGCAGCTTTTGGGAAATATTTTCCTCCCAAATAAAAATAAAAAGCTTCCAGAGGAGACTCCACCTTTCCATTTTTTCTTCTGTTAGTGGAGTTGTGTGAGGACTGACCCCGAGGGGACAAGTTTTGAGATGAAAAGCTCACATGCTGAAGCTGGTTGAAAGCAAAGATAGAAAACACCCGAATACTTGTTGATATCATTGAGCTGCTGTACCATGCCTGGAACCACCTATCTCCAGTCATTATTGTGTAAGATAATTAAAAGTCTTGGCTGGGCGCGGTAGCTCATTCCTGTAATCTAAGCACTTTGGGAGGCTGAGTTGGGTGGATCATGAGGTCAGGAGTTCTAGACCAGGATGGCCAACTTGGTGAAACCCCCTCTCTACTAAACAAAACAAAAAACAAAAACGAAAAACTATCCGGGTGCGGTGGCATACGTCTGTAGTTCCAGCTACTTGGGAGGCTGAGGCAGGAATCTCTTGAACCCAGAGGCAGAGGTTGCAGTGAGCGGAGATCGAGCCACTGCACTCCAGCCTGGGCGACAGAGTGAGACTCCATCTCAAAAAAAAAAAAAAAAAAAGATAATTAAAGGTCTATTGTTTAGACTCTAAGTGTCTATTGCTTGGGCGTTGTCTTTCTTTAAGTTAAAAGCATTCATCTCCAGAGAAGAAAAAACTTACTGCTCAGAAAGGTGGAGTTGATTACATTTGAACCCTTACAAAGTCTTTTTTTTTTTTAAAAAAAAAGAGATTTCACCATGTTGGCCAGGATAGTCTCGACCTCTTGACTTCGTGATCCACCCGCCTCGACCTCCCAAAGTGCTGGGATTACAGGCGTGAGCCACAGCGCCTGGCTTTGTTTGTTTGTTTTTTTCAGACGGAGCTTCGCTCTTGTTACCCAGGCTGGAGTGCAATGGCGTGATTTCGGCTCACCGGAACCTCCGCCTCCTGGGTTCAAGCAATTCTCCAGCCTCAGCCTCCTGAGTAGCTGGGACTACAGGCACGCGCCACCATGCCCAGCTAATTTTTGTATTTGTAGTAGAGATGGAGTTTCACCTTGTTGACCAGGATGGTCTCGATTTCTTGACTTCGTGATCCATCCGCCTCGGACTTCCAAAGTGCTGGGATTATAGGCCCGAGCCACTGCGGCGGCCCTTGTTTGTGTTTTTTTTTTTTTTTTTTTTTTTTTTTTTNTTTTTTTTTTTTTTTTTTTTTTTACAAAGTCTTTCAATGTGCAGATTACTTTCTAAACAACAAACTGTAGTTTCGAAAAGATGCAATAACCTGAAATGATTTCAGTGACTGCTAATTTGGGACGATTATGAATGTACCTGACAGATATGGCAAAAATAGGAGACAAAAAAATATAATGCAGATTTAGTTATAATTAGTGGTATATGCTAACACTTGCATATGTTGGATGCTATCTTAAACATTAATAGATTTTTAATATGTAAACATTGATTATTTATTTATTTATTTATTTTTTAGAATGAGACAGGATTTCTCCATGTTGGTCAGACTGGTCTCGAACTCCTGACCTCAGCTGATCTGCCTGCCTTGGCCTCTCAAAGTGCTGGGATTACAGTTGTGACTCACCTCGCCCGGCAATTTATTGATTTTTTTAGAGATTACTTTAAAAAATCAATACAGTGGCCAGGTTCAGTGGCTCACACCTATAATCCCAGCACTTTGGGAGGCCAAGGTGGGCGAATCACGAAGTTCACCTGCGTTGGCGTCCCAGAGTGCTGGGATTTGGTGAAACTCCATCTCTACTAAAAATACAAAAAGTTAGCTGGGCATGGTAGCGCATGCCTGTAATCCCAGCTACTCAGGAGGCTGAGGGTAGGAGAATTAACTGAGCCCAGGAGACAGAGGTTGCAGTGAGCCAAGACCGTGCCACTGCACTGCAGCCTGGGCAACAGAGTCAGACAGTGTCTCAAAAAAAAAATCAATACAGTTAGAATAATTACAAATACACAGCTACAGAGCACTTTGCAGGGTGACTATCTTATGGTACACTGCTACTTTGGTGGCCCCAAATGAACCATGCTTCCCAATATTTGCACCTTTAGGAGTTCTCTTCTCGAGTCTGGCAGGTCCCTTAACTTGCTTTAATCAATAGAATGCATCAGAAGTGATGCTATGCCAGTTTGGTCCTACGCCTTAAGAAAGCCTGATAGTTTCTGATTTTGCATTCACGGGAAAGCCAGCTGCTGTGTTAGAAGTTTGACTTCTCAGACTTACATCCTGTGAAAAGCCCAACCAGCCACGTGAAGAAGCACCGAGGTTTGGGCTAACAGCCTCAGTTGAACCCTCAGCTAGCAGTCATCACCAACTTTTGCCAGCCATGTGAAGAAGGCCATTTAAAAAGTGGATTCTCAGCTGGGCACGGTGGTGCATGCCTGTAATCCCAGCTACTCAGGAGGCTGAGGCAGGAGACTTGCTTGAACCCGGGAGGCGGAGATTGTGGTGAGCTGATATCAAGCCATTGCATTCTAGCCTGG
>NW_016107485.1:1287425-1291055 GCF_001604975.1 Cebus imitator | reverse complement strand
GTAGCTGGGATTACAGGCGCATGCCACCACACCCGGCTAATTTTTGTATTTTTAGTAGAGACTGGGTTTTGCCCTGTTGGTCTGTCTGGTCTCTAACTCCTGACCTGAGGTGATCCACCCACCCTGGCCTCCCAAAGTGCTGGGATTATAGGCGTGAACCACCACACCCGGCCAGTAGAACTTTCAGAATTGGAGTTAGTCCTCTCAAACCCTGCTGCTTTGTCCATTAAGTTTACGTAATATTTTAAATCTTTTGTTGTCATTTCAACAACATTCGTAGCATCTTCACCAGGAGTAGATTTCATCTCAAGAAACCACTTTCTTGTCTAGAAGCAGCAGCTCCTCATCTATTAAAGTTTTATCATGATATTGTAGCCATTCAGTCACATCTTCAGGCTCCATTTCTAATTCTAGTTCTCTTGCTATTTCAACCACATCTGCAGTTAGTTACATCCCTCCATGAAGTCTTGGATCCCTCAACATCAACCTTGAGAGTTGGAATCAATTTCTTCTAAACTTCTGTTAATGTTTATATTTTCACCTCCTCCCATGAATCACAAATGCTCTTAATGGCATCTAGGATGGTGAATCCTTTTCAAAAGATTTTCAGTTGACTTTGCCCAGATCCATCATAGGAATTGTTATCTATGGTACCCATAGCTTTACAAATTTTTTTTTTTTTTTCGAGATGGAGTTTTGCTCTTGTTGCCCAGGCTGGAATGCAGTGGTGCAAACATGGCCCACCACAGCCTTGACCTCCCATCCTCCCTCCTCAGCCTCCCAAGTAGCTAGGACTACAGGGGTGCACCATCACACTCAGCTAATTAAAAAAAAATTTTTTTTTAATAAAAGTGGGGTCTGACTGAGACAGCCAGGTGTGGGTGGGGGGCCCTGGAGAAACTCCAACCAGCCTGCCCACTGAGGTGGAGCCTCGGGAAGTTCATGACATTCGCAGCAGGGAGGAACCTGGCCCCTCCTCTAACTGTGTGGAACCTGAGATTTGAAGGGTGGGCAGGAAGCGCTCTAGCGCTTGACCTTGGGATTCTGACCTTGTGGAGGATCCCTATCCACCCCCCCTCCTTTTTTTCCCTTTTTTACTCAATAGAACCCTATTTTACTCATCCTTTAAACTGTCTGTGAGCCTAAATTTTCGTGGCCGTGGGACAGACAAGAACCCCATCTTTAGCTGAACTAAGGAAAGTCCTGCAACATCACTATGTTGCATAGGCTGGCCTTTTCTCTCTCTTTAAATGTAGAAGTTATTTAACATGATGTAGATTTTGAAAAGCAGGATGCTTCTTGGAGATTTTATGTTTGTTATTAAAGATGAAGAAAGTAGGGTTTATTATTGTATGAGAATAATTTTATCCATAAATAAAAAAATGCTAATCTGAAAAGTGTCATCATCCTATGAGACTGGATAAAAATAAGAAAAGATAACATGGTCTTATAAACAATTTTTTGGGTATTGTGCAAAGTTATAGATGAACTTCTAGTTCTTAGTATTGTTGGTTGATAGCTAACATGGCGCTTTAGACCAAATCGAAAGAGGACTGAGCATTGTGAAGTTTTGGAAAAAGATGCCTCTACAACAAAGAAAAAATAAGACTAAAGTTTTTTGAATTTTAACTGTTATTTAATCCTGATTTGAAGCATGGCAGATCCCTCCCTCCCTCCCTCCCTCCCTCCTTCCCTCCCTTCCTCCCTCCCTTCCTTCTTTCCTTCCTTCCTTTTTGAGACAGAGTTTTGCTCTTGTTGCCTAGGGTGGAGTGCAGTGGTGCTATCTTGGCTCACTGCAACCTCTACCTTCTGGGTTCAAGTGATTCTCCTGCCTCAGCCTTCCAAGTAGCTGGGATTACAGGCATGCGCCACCATGCCTGGTTAATATTTTGTATATTTAGTAGAGACGGGGCTTCACCATGTTGGCCAGACTGGTCTCAAACTCCTGACCTCAGGTGATCCACCTGCCTCAGACTCCCAAAGTGCTGGGATTACAGGTGTAAGCCACCGCACCCAGGCTTCAAATATGGCAGATTTTAGTGGAGCCTGAACACTTATCCTTGCTGCTGTCATTTACCTTGAGTTAACTTACATTGCTGAAAGTAGGGAGATTTTGCTACTTATAGGTCATAGAATTTCTCTACTTTCCCCTTTTTATTCTCTGATGTTGTATTGCCTTTTCTCCTATACATATGTTGTGGTTGGATACATTGTGCAGCTCAAATGTAATTTTACTTTAGTGTGAAGTTTACAGTACAAGGTGACTTGGCTAGAAATGAGGAAGTCAGGGCAAGAATGCATCTTGGATTCCCCACTAGCCAATTCTGGGACAATTTAAGCCTCAAAGTTACAGTGATAGTTAACACATAATAACTCACTGACTAGGAAACCAAGAGTCCAAACTGATGTATGTGAAGGAATGAATAAAAGGAAAAGAACAGAAAACCTTCTTACAGCAGAATGCCAACTAATAAGTGTGACAAATGTAGAAGGAATGATGGAATGAGAAAATCACCATTTGATAACTACCATATTAATAATTGCTTCTGACAAGAAGCATCAGTGGTAGCTAAAGTTAGCTAGGAAGTTTGATGAGGAACATGGCATTTACACAATCTTAAACAATCTTCCTTTAGTTGCCTAGTCATTACAAAGGGAAAAATAGCAACTATGCAGTGGAGCTCTCTGGTAGCCACTGCTTTAAGCAAGTAATCACTAATAATGGGACCAAGTAACGTGCGTTGCTAATGTGATTTTTTTTTTTTTTTTGAAACGTAGTCTCGTCCTGTCTCCCACGCTGGAGGTAGCTGGGATTACAGGCACCTGCCAGCATGCCCAGATAATTTTTATATTTTGAGTAGAGACTGGGTTTCACCATGTTGGCCAGGCTGGTTTGAACTCCTGACCTTAGGCCATCCGCCTGTCTTGGCCTCCCAACGTGCAGGAATTACAGGCATGAGCCACTGTGCCTGGCTTTCTGATGTGGTATGTTAAAAAGGACACAACATCATTTTAGTGGTATTCCTGCCAAAAATGCATATGCTGAATCTAATCATGAGGAAATATCAGACAAAACCCAATTGAGGGATAGTCTACAAACAACTGGCCTGTAGTCTTCAAAAAAGTCAAGGTCATGAAAGACTGATGGATTCTTTCAGTTTGACAACTGGATGTAACATAATCCTGGAATTGGAGACTTGACTTTAAAAAAAGACATGTTGGCATAACTGATGACAGGTGACTATGTAGTACTGGATTAATGGTATTGTAGGCCAGGTGCGGTGTCTCACGCCTGTAATCCCAGCACTTTGAGAGGTTGAGGCAGGTGGGTCACCTGAGGTCAGGAATTTAAGACCAGCTTGATCAACATGGTGAAACCCTGTCTCTACTAAAAATACAAAGAATAGCTGGGTGTGGTGGCATGCACCTGTTATTCCAGCTACTCTGGAGGCTGAGGCAGGAGAATTGCTTGAACCTGGGAGGCAGAGGTTGCAATGAGCTGAGATCGCACCATTGTACTCCAGCTTGGGCAACAGAATGAGACTCATTCTCAAGGAAAATAAAGGTGTAAGGGAGGCAGAATGTAATGTTGCAATAGAAATTCTGGTGGCACACTTTGGGAGGCTGAGG
>NW_016107485.1:1284394-1287400 GCF_001604975.1 Cebus imitator | reverse complement strand
TAAATTTCCTGATTTTGATAACTGTACTATGGTTATAAGGGAATGTCCTCATTCATAGGAAATGCACATTAAAGAATTTAGGGGCAAATAAGCATAATGTTGCCACTTAATCTCAAAGTGTTCAGGAAAAACATATACATATATACTTGCAGAGAGAAAATGTTAAAATAGGGGACAAATGTAAACAATTAGTGAATCTGGAGAAAGAGTATAGGAATGCTTTGTATGATTCTTCAATTTTTCTGTAAATTTGAAATTATATCAAAATAATCAAATAAGCCCAATCCCAAATTTTTTGGGGAGGGTTTTTTTTTTGTTTGTTTGTTTCCTTGAGACAGAGTCTCCATCTTGTTGCCCAGGCTGGAGTGAAATGGTGTGATCTTGGCTCACTGCAACCTCCGCCTCCTGGGTTCAAGCGATTCTCCTGACTCAGCCTCCCAAGTAGCTGGTATTATAGGTGACCACCACCACGCCTCGCTAATTTTTTGTATTTTTAGTAGAGACATGTTGGCCAGGCAGGTCTCGAACTCCTGACCTTCAGGTGATCCACCTGCCTTGGCCTCTCAAAGTGCTGGGATTACAAGTGTGAGCCACTGTGCCCGACTCGGGGGGGGTTAATATTTGTTTTAAGTAAAATCTTCTTAAAATGTATAATATGTATAAAGAGGAGTGCACACACCAAAAGTGTACAGCTTAATACAATTTTATGAAATGAACACCCCACATAATCACAATACAGGATTTTTTTTTTTTTTTTTTTGAGATGGAGTTTTGCTTTTGTTGCCCCTGCTGGAGTGCAGTGGTGCAATCTCGGCTTACTGCAACCTCCTCCTCCCAGGTTCAAGCAATTCTGCCTCAGCCTCCTGAGTAGCTGGGATTATAGGCGTGTGCCACCATGCCGTGCCTTCAATCCAGGATTTTGGACACAAAACTTTCATTTTCTCTACCCAGATTTCCTAGTTGTTAACATTTTGCCATTTTTTCCCCCTCTCTCTAACATATATGATGATTCTTTTTCCAGACCATTGAAGAAAAAGTTGCAAACATGATGATCCATCCCCTAAATACTACAGTGAATTTCACCTGAGCAAGGACATTTTTCCTGTATAACTATTCCAATTCAGGGAGTCAACATTGATGCAATGATACTATGCAATTCACAAACCCTGTTCAAATTTTGCCAACTGATCCGTTCTTTCTCTGTAGTCTAGAATGTGATCCAGTATCACATTGCATTAGTTGTCATGTCTTTTTAGTCTTCTTCCATCTAGAACTGTTCCTTAATGTTTCCTTGTCTTTTGTGACCTTTACAGTTTTAAACAGTATATTCTATTTCATTCTGTAAGTACTCTCAAGTGGGGTTTGTCTGATGCTTTCTCCTGTCCAGACTCAGGTCACGAAGTTTTGGCAGGAGTGGTCCCTCAAAATAATGCCATGCTGTTCTCAGTGCATTCCAGCAGGAGACATCTGATGTCAACCTGTCCCATTGCTGGTGATGTTTACCTTGATTACCTAGCCAAGCTGATATCTGCCAAGTATCTCTTTGTAAAGACATTTCTCCGTTTGTAATTGAATAGCATTTTGTGAGGAGATAGTCAAAGACTATGCTAATATCTTGTTCTTCATCCAATCTTTACCCACCAGCCTTGGTATTCATTGATGACTCCTACCTGAATCAGTCACCACTGTGATGGTTACCATATGGTGATTTTTTTTTTTTTTTTTGAGATGGAGTCTCGCTCTGTTGCCCAGGCTGCAGTGCAGTGGCATGATCTCAGCTCACTGCAAACTCCACCTGCCAGGTTCAAGCGATTCTTATGCCTCAGCTTCCCAAGTAGCTGGGATTACAGGCATGTACCACCACACTCAGCTAATTTTTTGTATTTTTAGTAGTGACAGGGATTCGCCATGTTGCACAGGCTGGTCTCTTAATTCCTGAGCTCAGGCAATCTGCCTGCCTTGGCCTCCTAAAGTGCTGGGATTACAGGCGTGAGCCAATGTGCCTGGCCTATGTGGTGATTTTTTAAGTCCATCATTTTTTCTATATTATTAGATGATATTCTTCTGTAAAGAAAAACTGTCCCTTCTTCCTCATTCATTCATTCATTTGTTCATATCAATGTGAACTCATGGACTCCTATGTTAGTCAATAGATTAGGATCTGTTACCATCATTTATTAAAATGCTGAGATTGTCTCAGTTTTTGTCAGTGAAAACCCTTTCAAAGTGGAGTCCCATTTTCTTTGGGCATATTTCTTTCTTTCTTTATTATTTTTTCTTTTCTGTTATTTTTTTCCAGTAATGGCTATAAGCAATCCTTTGGGCATATTTCTATCATCCTTTGAGTACTTCCTTATTTTCTGATATTATAGGATATTCCAAACTCATCTTATGCCCCAGCCCTGGAATCTGTCATTTCTCCAAGGATTCCTGGTTCATTTTAGTGGAGGATGGTGTTTAGAAACTGAGATCTGGGTACTTAGTAGGCTCGTTGGAACTAGGGTTCATATGCACACATTAATTATCTGTATCTGTCTTATCTGTCTAATCATCATCTAGCAATATAGGTTCACACCAGTATGTCCAATTCCAATCCAATATCTCAGTTTTTTTTTCCCCCTAGATTTCTTCCATTCCATATGGGAGAAGTTCACTCCATTTTTCTTGACCCTGTCAACTTCTCAGCCCCACCTCTGCTACCACCTCCTTGGCCAGCATCCTCCTTGGTTCTCTGCCTTGCTGTGGCTGCCTCTTTGGTGGCCATTCTGGCTCCTTCATGGGATAGACTGGAAGGGCAGGGAAGAGGGAAGAGGAAGCGCCATTCCGATATTCCCCTAGCTTGTTTTTTCTTTTAAATGGAGATGGGGTTTCACCATGTTGTCCAGGCTGGGCTTGAACACCTGAGCTCAAGCCATCTGCTGGCCTGTGCCTCCCAAAGTGCTAGGATTATAGGAATGAGCCTGGCTTCAGAAAAATGCCAGAAAAAGAAAATATGAAATTAAAAAA
>NW_016107485.1:1271229-1283219 GCF_001604975.1 Cebus imitator | reverse complement strand
TTTTTTTCTTGTAAATCTGCTTTAGTTCTTTGTAGATTCTGGATATTAGCCCTTTGTCAGAAGGGTAGATTGCAAACACTTTTCCCCATTCTGTTGGTTGCAAGTTCACTCTGATGATTGTTTCTTTTGCTGTGCGGAAACTCTTAAGTTTAACTAGATCCCATTTGTCTATTTTGGCTTTTGTTGCAACGCTTTTGGTGTTTTAGTCATGAAGTCCTTGCCTATGCCTATGTCCTGAATGGTTTTGCCTAGGTTTTCTTCTGTTGTTTTATGGTGTTAGGTCTTATGTTTAAATCTTTAATCTATCTGGAGTTAATTTTAGTGTATAGTTTAAGGAAGGTGTCCAGTTTCAGTTTTCTGCACCTGGCTAGCCAGTTCTCCCAACACCATTTATTAAACAGGGAATCCTTTCCCCATTGCTTGTTTTTGCCAGGTTTGTCAAGGATCAGATGGTTGTAGATATGTGGCGTTGCCTCCGAGGCCTCTGTTCTGTTCCATTGGTCTATATCTCTGTTTTGTTACCAGTACCATGCTGTTTTGATTACTGTAGCCTTGTAGTATAGTTTGAAGTCAGGTAGCATGCTGCCTTCAGCTTTGTTCTTTTTGCTTAGGGTTGTCTTGGCTATTCAGCCTCTCTTTTGGTTCCATATGAAGTCTAAAGTGTTTTTTTCCAGTTCTGTGAGGAAGGTCAAAGGTAGTTTGATGGGGATAGTGTTGAATCTATAAATTACTTTGGGTAGTATGGCCATTTTCATGATACTGATTCTTCCTAACCAGGAGCATGGAATGTTTTTCCATCTGTTTGTGTCCTCTCTTATTTTGTTGAGCAGTGGTTTGTAGTTCTCCTTGAAGAGGTCCTTCGCATTCTTTGTTAGTTGTATTCCTAGGTATTTTATTCTCTTTGTAGCAATTGTGAATGGGAGTTCACTCATGATTTGGCTCTCTTTAAGACTATTATTGGTGTATAGGAATGCTTGTGATTTCTGCACATTGATTTTGTATCCTGAGTCTTAGCTGAAGCTACTTAGCAGCGTAAGGAGATTTTGGGCTGAGACAATGGGATCTTCTAAATATACAATCATGCTGTCTGCAAATAGGGACAATTTGACTTCCTCTTTTCCTAATTGAATACCCTTTAATTATTTTTCTTGCCTGATTGCTCTGGCTAGAAGTTCCAATACTACATTGAATAGGAATGGTGAGAGAGGGCATCCTTGTCTAGTGCCAGTTTTCAAAGGGAATGCCTCCAGTTTTTGCCCGTTCAGTATGATATTGGCTGTGGGTTTGTCATAAATAACTTTTATTATTTTGAGATATGTTCCATCGATACCTAGTTTATTGGGAGTTTTTAGCATAAATGGCTGTTGAATTTTGTTGAAGGCCTTCTCTGTATCTATTGAGATGATCATGTGGTTTTTGTCTTTGATTCTGTTTATGTGATGGATTATGTTTATATATTTGCATATGTTGAACCAGCCTTGCATCCCGAAGTTGAAGCCTACTTGATTGTGATGGATGAGCTTTTTGATGTGCTGTTGCATTCGGTTTTCCACTATTTTATTGAAGATTTTTGTGTTGATATTCATCATGGATATTGGCCTGAAGTTTTCTTTTTTAGTTGTGTCTCAGCCAGGTTTTGGTATCAGGATGATGTTGGTCTCATTAAATGAGTTAGGGAGGATTCCCTCTTTTTGTATTGTTTGGAATAGTTTCAGAAGGAATGGTACCAGCTCCTCTTTGTATGTCTGGTAGAATTCAGCTGTAAACCCATCTGGACCTTTTTTGGTTGGGAGGCCACTAATTGCTGCCTCAACTTCAGACCTTGTTATTGGTCCATTCAAGGATTCAACTTCTTCCTGGTTTAGTCTTGGGAGGGTGTAAGTGTCCAGGAATTTATCCATTTCTTCCAGTACTGGTTTATGTGCATAGAGTTGTTTGTAGTAATCTCTGATGGTAGTCTACTTCTGTGGAATTGGTGGTAATATCCCCTTTATCATTTTTTATTGCATCTATTTGATTCTTCTTTCTTTTCTTTTTTATTAGTCTGGCTAGTGGTCTATTTTGTTGTTGATCTTTTCAAGAAACCAGCTCCTGGATTTATTGATGTTTTGAAGGTTTTTTTTTGTGTGTGTGTCTCTATCTCCTTCAGTTCTGCTGTGTTCTTAGTTATTTCTTGTCTTCTGCTAGCTTTTGAATTGTTTTGATCTTGCTCCTCTAGCTCTTTCAATTTTGATGATAGGGTGTCGAGTTTAGATTGACATCTACAGAACTTTCCACCCCAAATCCACAGAATATACGTTCTTCTCAGCACCACGTTGCCCTTACTCTAAAACTGACCACATAATCAGAAGTAAATCACTCCTCAGCAAATGCAAAAGAATGGAAATCATAACAAACAGCCTCTCAGACCACAGTGCCAGTCTATGTCTTTTGATTTGGGCATTTAGGTCATTTAGATTTAATGTTAATATTGTTATGTGAATTTAATCTTGCCATTTTGTTACTGGCTGGTTGTTTTGCCTGTTAGTTGATGCAGTTTCTTCATTGTGTCAATGCTCTTTACCATTTGGTATGTTTTTGGAGTGGCTGATACTGGTTGTTCCTTTCCATGTTTAGTGTTTCCTTCAGAAGCTCTTGTAAGGCAGGTCTGGTGGTAATGAAATCTCTTAGCAATTGCTTGTCCATAAAGGATTTTATTTCTCCTTCATTTATGAAGCTTAGTTTGGCTGGATATGAAATTCTGGGTTGAAAGTTCTTTTCTTTAAGGATGTTGAATATTGGTCCCCACTCTCTTCTGGCTTGTAGGGTTTCTGCCAAGAGATCTGCTGTGAGTCTGATGGGCTTCCCTTTGTGGGTGACCTGACCTTTCTTTCTTGCTGCCCTTAGCATTTTTCCCTTCATTTAAACCCTGGTGAATATGAAAATTATGTGCCTTGGGGTTGCTCTTCTTGAGGAATATCTTTGTGGTGTTCTCTGTATTTCCTGGTTTTGAATGTTGATCTGCCTTGCTAGGTTGGGGAAGTTCTCCTGGATAATATCCTGAAGAGTGTTTTCCAGCTTGGATTCATTCTCCCTGTCACATTCAGGTACACCGATCAAGTGTAGATTAAATCTTTTCACATAATCCCATATTTCTTGGAGGCTTTGTTCATTTCTTTTCACTCTTTTTTCTCTAATCTTGACTTCTTGTTTTATTTCATTGAGTTGATCTTCAATCTCTGATATCCTTTCTTCTGCTTGATTTATTCAGCTATTGAAACTTGTGTATGCTTCATGAAGTTCTTGTGCTGTGTTTTTCAGCTCCATTGAGTCGTTTATGTTCTTCTCTAAGCTAGTTTTTCTAGTTAGCATTTCGTCTGACCTTTTTCAAGGTTCTTAGTTTCTTTGCATTGGGTTAGAACATGTTCCTTTAGCGCGGAGAAGTTTGTTATTAACCACCTTCTGAAGCCGTTTCTGTCAGTTCGTCAAACTCATTTTCCATTCTATTTTGTTCCCTTACTGATGAGGAGTTGTGATCCCTTGGAGGAGGAGAGGTATTCTGGTCTTTGATGATTTCATCCTTTTTGTACTGGTTTCTTCCAATCTTTGTGGATTTATCTACCTTTGATCTTTGAAGTTGGTGATTTCGGATGGGGTCTCTCAGTGGACGTCCTTTCTGTTGATGTTGAAGCTATTTCTTTTTGGTTTTTAGTTTTCCTTCTAACAGTCAGGTCTCTCTGCTGTAGGACTGCTGGAGGTCCACTGTAGACCTTGCTTGCCTGGAAATCACCCATGAGGGTTGCAGATCAGCAAGTATTGCTGCCTGATCTTTCCTCTGGTAGCTTTGTCTTGGAAGGGTACCTGCCAGGTGACAACCAGAGCTCTCCTGTATGAGGCATCTTTTTGGTTATACAGGGGTCAGGGAGCTGCTTGAGGAGGCAGTCTGTCCCTTGTCTGCCTGCGGAGGCACTGCTGGGCTGTCACGGACTCAGTCCAGCTGCTGTGTAAGCTTCCACTGGCTTTTGTTTACAAAGGTAGGTTTAGACCTGCCTCAGCAATGGTGGATGCCCTTCCCCTCACTGAGCTCAATTGTCCTGGGTCGAACTCAAACTGATGTGCTGGCTGCAAAACTCTCAAGTGAGAGGACTTCAGTTTGCTGGTCTTTTTGGGGGTGGGACCCACCCAGCCATATCACCTGTTTCTCTGCTTTCAGCTTCCTCTCTTTCTGGGGAATGGGTAGCTCCATCCTGCAGGCATTCTCGGTGCTAGTCAAAACATTCGCCCAGATCTGTGCTGACAACCTGCAGCATCTGCTGGAGCTGCCGCTCAGATCTGTGTTGGTAACTCGTGGTGCTTTTCAGCCCAGTGGGGATCTCCTGGTCTGTGGGTTGCAGAGGGCATGGGAGAAGCACAGTATCTGAATGGGAGTTCAGATACTGAACTGAGGGAAGTCCCCCATCCTCCAGTCATTTGCACTTCCCAGGTGAGGCAGCACCTCACCCTGCCACAGTTTGCTCTCCTTGAGCTACACCCACTGTCCAACCAGTCCCATTGACATGAACCTGGTATCTTGGTTGGAAATGTGGAGATCACTCGCCTTCTGCATCTCTCTCACTGGGAGCTGCACTCCAGAGCTGTTCCTATTCTGTTATCTTGGTGGAATCCAGTCTCAGTTTTATAGGGGCAATGGTTCTCACCAGTGCTCATGATCCAAAGCATGTGCTTGTCATAGAAAGGCTAGGTTGGTGGAAGTGGGGATGGAAAGTAGGTTTTCAGATCCATCAAGGAGAGAATGCACATTTTAGAATGGGTTTGGAATCAACTTGGCCTTCCCAGATGACCTGTGGTCAGGCTAGACTTTTTAGGACCTTTATTCTCTTTTTTTCTTTTTCTTTTTCTTCTGTTTTGTGAGATGCAGTCTCACTCTGTAGCCCAGGCTGGAGTACAGTGGCATGACCTTGGTTTACTGCAACCTCTGTCTCCCAGATTCAAGCAATTCTCCTGTCTCTGCCCCTGAGTAGTTGGGATTACAGGCACCTGCTGCCACACCTGGCTAATTTTTGTATTTTTAGTAGAGATGAGGTTTCACCATGTTGGCCAGGCTAGTCTCAAACTCTTGGTTTCAAGTGATTCACTCCCCTCAGCCTCCCAAAATGCTGGGATTACAGGTGTAAGCCACTGTGCCTGGCATTTAGGTTCTTTAAATTCATAACTAGGATACTGTCCCACCCAAGTTTAGAGGTCAAAATGGTCTTTGTAGGGCAGGGGAATGCCCTGCCATTGAATGCCCTGCCATCATTCCTCAGCTCTAATCTAATTTAATAACTTATTTTGCTCTGTTAATTTGTTAGTAAACTTCCACAACTCCTTGACAGACCAACTGTCCTTCACATTTTATCTGATAAACTAGAAGGAATAGAAGATTGATAATTTGGGATCAGACTTAGAAGAGTTAGGTGACATTTTTCTAATGTTATAAAGTTACACTTTGGCTCATATATGTAAACAGGGAACAGCAATGAGCACATTCATGAATTAATGTTCAATATATTGATTTGTTTGATGTAGTCATTACTAGCAGCCTCTAAAACATAGTTATTTGAATTTATAACAGTGGGTAAAATTCCAGGTCTTGTGTATCTGGCTGTGGAGGCCAGTGGCTAACAGTAAGGAATGTCTCAGACTGTCGAGGTTTGCATCCTGATGACTAAGGATACACTTACTAGATGTGTGTCATTAGGCACAACATTTCTTTCACCTGTGAAATCTGTTAAAGTACCTCATAGGGCTGTTCTGAGGTTTAACTGAGATAACACAAAGTTTTTTAAATGTAGGTAATAGTTTTACTATTACTAATAATATTGGCATTATTTTTCTGAAACTAATATACATCAGATAAAACAAATAAATAACTTTGTCAGTGTCACTAGGACCAATATTTTCATCATAAGTGATTATAGTCTCTGAATAATTGCCTAAAAGTGGAATGGCTGGGTCATGAGGTCTGTACATTTTAAGGCTTTTTTTTCCCCCACATTCCTAGACTGTGCTCCTGAGGATCACACTATCTGTTGGAGAGTATTGATTTTTCTGAGTTCTCTACAACATAGTTATTATTATTTTGCCAATTTTATGTGTTGAGATGAATGTTATTCTCATTTTAAAAAACAAGAACTGAGGCTGAAGGAGGCTATGGATGATAGAGTGGACAGCAGTGCATGAGTACAGCCAGGCCAACTCTTCAGTCTCACACTTTCGTTACTCACTCTAACTAGAAGGCCATTTTCCTCTCAAGTAAAATGGGTGTCAGTTAACCTACATTTTCTGTTAATTTGTTCCTTTTTATTGCTGAGGAACATTCCATAGTATGGGTATTCCACAATATGCTTATCCATTCACTAGTTGATGGGCATTTGGGCTGTTTCTAGTTTTTGGCTCATATTAATGAAGCTGCATACAAGTCTTTGAGTAGACATCTATTTTCATTTTCTTGGGTGCACATCTAAAAAGGGGATTGCTTGTATGGTAAATGTAGAGACTGTTAGACTGTTTTCTAAAGTGATTGTATCATTTTGCACTCCCATTAGCAATATATGAGAGTTCCAGTCATACATACACTCTGAGATTGAGCAGAGAGACCCCTTAGAGGGGCCTGCCAGGAATGACCTTCCCCACAAAGTATGGAAATAAATCTTGAATTTGTTCAAGGGAAGTTCCAGGCACCTAGCTAGCCTTGAGAAGTCAGTGAACAACTTGATAAGGAAGAAGGGAATGGTAGCTTAAAACAATAGCCAAGGAAGTTGAAGTCATAGGATGTTTGGTTTCTTCTAGAAACCGAAGATAACATCTTAACTTATATCCCTGAGTTGTTTTTCAGAAACCCACATCCCCATCAAATGGCTTCTCTGGCATGCAGTCCTCAGATAAGGAGAAAACTAAGGACTGAACTCTGGCCACCATTCTTTGTTCTAAATAGCTTGCTGAGGGGCCTGGAGGGAGCATGCCTATAAACCAGAGCTGACATTCTTTTCTGCTATCTTAAATTTTTTACAACATTTTCCTTCCTAACGAATTGCAAATCAGAAAATCTTTGAATCCATCTATGACCTGGGGGCCCCTGATTTGAGATGTCCTGTATAGCCTCCATGTATTGATTTATAACTTTTTTTTTTTTTGAGACAGAGTCTTGCTTTGTCACCCAGGCTGGAGTCCAGTGGCGGGATCTCGGCTCAATGCAATCTCTGCCTCCCTGGTTCAAGTGATTCTCCTGCTCAGCCTTCCTTGTAGGTGGGGCTTACAGGTGCCCGCCACCACACCCGGCTAATTTTTATAATTTTAGTAGAGATGGGGTTTTGCCATATTGGCCAGGCTGGTCTCGAACTCCTGACCTCAGGTGATCCACCTGCCTTGGCATCCCAAAGTGCTGGGATTGTAAGCGTGGGCCACAGAACCTGGCCTGATTTATAATTTTTGCCCATAATCTCTGCCTCCTTGCCTTAAAAAACCCTTAACTGTAAGCCATCAGGGAGGTTGGGTCTTAAGTATGAGCTGCCCAATTCTCCTTGTTTGGTGCCCTGCAAATAAATGCCCTCCTTTCTCCCAGTGCAAAAAACTTGGTGCGGATATTTGACTTTACTGTGCTGGGTGAGTAAACCCAAGTTCAGTTTGATAACAACTCTTTATAGGATCCATTACATACATATACTCTACTTTTCCCACCACTATTGGATCATTTTGAAGGCCCCAACATTTTTTAACTGTGAAACTTTAGAAAGTTTTGTAATTGCCCAACAGTTTCTCCTGCCTGTTATACAGACAAAACCAATTCATTGAGACCACGGCATTGCAGTAAAGAGTTTAACACTTGGCTAGCCATGTGGAAAACAGAGTTATTACTGAAATCAGCCTCCCTGAGAACTCAGAGGCTAGGGTTTTGTAGATAATTTGGTGGGCAAGGGGCTAGGGAGCAGGTGCTGCTGACTGGTTGGGAATGAAATCGTAGGAATGTAGAAAACAGTCCTTGTGTGCTGAATCTACCTCTGGGTGGGGGCTGCAGGACCAGTTGAGTCATGAGACAGAATATGAGTCTGGAAAACATCTTAAAAGACCAATCTTAGGTCCTAAAATCACTATTATATTGTATTTTTTTTGAGATGGAGTCCCTCTCTGTTACCAGCTGGAGTGCAGTGATGCAATCTTGGCCCACTGCAACCTCTGCCTCCTGGGATCAAGTGATTCTCCTGTCTCAGCCTCCCAAGTAGCTGGGACTACAGGTGCGCACCACCACATCCAGCTAATTTTTGTATTTTGGCCAGGAAAGTCTTGCTCTCTTGACCTTGTGATCTGCCTGCCTCAGACTCCCAAAGTGTTGGGATTACAGGCATGATCCACTGCGGCTGGCCTATATCGTATTGTTATAGGGGCAGTTGGGGAAATCACAAATATTGTGACCTCTGGCCATGTAGCTCCTGAGCAGTAAGGGATTGTAGAAACTATGTTCACATCCTTAGCAGAATTCAAGCTCCTCTCATAATCCTAGTGTGATGTCCTGTCATTCATTTTTAGTCCCTGAGCAGGGAAGGAGGGGGTTAGTGTTAGCGAGGGATTGTTACCATTCTTGCCTCCAAGTTAAACTATAAACTAAATTCCTCTGTCCTGTCATTCATTTTTAGTCCCTGAGCAGGGAAGGAGGGGGTTAGTGTTAGGGAGGGATTATTATCATTCTTGCCTCCAAGTTAAACTATAAACTAAATTCTTCCCATGATTACTTTGGCCACACCCAAGAATTAGTGAGGACATTCACCCTGTGTGGCTTAGAAGCAAGATGGAGTCGGTCATGTAATGGAGGCAGCATGACAGCCATTTCTCCCACTGTTATAATCCTTGCAGAGGCAGTTTCAGTTTCAGAATCTGTTTCAGTTACTCATTCAAAGAGTTTGTATAACAGACTCCACTGCTAGAAAACAGCTGGGTGAGGTGTCAGGGCCCTGGCATTGGCATCGGGAAGTTACGGACTTGCGGGTTGGTAAGAAGAATCTACCAACTATAGATTTGAAAAAGGTAAGTTTTATTAGAAAAAAAGAACGCTATAAAAGAGGGCAGTGGGGCATGAGAGGAGTGACAGCACCAGGGAATTTTTCCTTAGGGGCATTTATAGACTTTAATGCCGGAACTGAAGGGAAATTTGCAAAATAAATGATTACGTTTGTGGAGATTTTGGTGCCTTAAAGTTAGCAAGCATTGCACAGTGAGTTTCAACATTCATGCATTCTGGAGATATATAGAAACTCTAGTTACTTATACATTTTAAGTCAGAAAAAGGCCTGAAGCCAGGTGCCTTTAGATAACAGGGAAGTCTAATTACTTGTAAATTCCCTAGATAAGAAATTTTGTCTCTGGGTCCTGCTGGGTGGTCACCAGGTGAGTTTGCTGTTTTCATTTTTCCCCTGACAGATATTTTGGTCAAATCTTTGACCATTTATGTTCCCTCATGCTCATGGCTACCTGCTGCCTATTGGGGGTCTCAAGAAAGGGAAAATGGCACAGTGAAAGGGGGCAACAAGTACGTCTGGCTACTTTCTGCTGAAAGGGGGTGTTTAGGGATTAGGTTGCGTTTTTCCCTTTTTTGCTCTCCGTCATGAAGGGAGTGAAGGATCATGAAAGACTTGTGGGGAAGACTGGATTCCATCAAGAGACCCCATGTGAATGGAAGTTGCTGTTGCAAGCTGGTATTGGGATTGCATAGCCATCTATAGGTGGAATTGTAATACCGAAGATATAAACTTAATGAGAGCGTTAAAAAGGAAGGGACCAAATATTAAAAGAAGAATGACAAGAGGTCAGGCGCAGTGGCTCACGCCTGTAATCCCAGCACTTTGGGAGGCCGAGGCAGGCGGCTTATGAGGTTAAGAGATCGAGATCATCCTGGCCAACGTGGTGAAACTCCGTCTCTACTAAAAGTACAAAAAAATTAGCTGGGTGTGGTGGTGCGCACCTGTAGTCCCAGCTAATTGGGAGGCTGAGGCAGGAGAATTGCTTGAACCTGGGAGGCAGAGGTTGCAGTGAGCCGAGGTCGCTCCACAGCACTACAGCCTGGCACCTGGTGACGGAGTGAGACTCTGTCTCAAAAAAAAACAACAACAACAACAACAACAAAAAAAAACAAAAAAACCCAGGAGGAGCAGGTAATATAGTTTGAGGCTTTTTGGACTAAGAGGGCCACTGCAACTACCACCACCCCCCACCCACCGCCTACCGGCCATATGGAGTTTTTCCCTGTTGCCCAGGCTGGAGTGCAGTGGTGCCGTCTTGGCTCACTGCAACCTCTGCTTCCCAGGTTCAGGCAATTCTGCCTCAGCCCTCCGAGTAGCTGAAATTACAGGTGTGCACCACACCCAGCTAATATATATATAAATTTTTTTTAGTAGAGACAGGGTTTCACCATGTTGGCCAGGCTGGTCTCAAACTCCTGACCTTGTTACCTTCTTGCCTTGGTCTCCCAAAGTGTTGGGATTACAGGAGATAGCCACTGTGCCCAGCCTACTGCTGCTTTTAAGCAGGGGGGCCATCCCTGGGGTACCAAGTCTAAACTTTTTGAAAAATATGCTATAGGGCACTTAGAGAGCTCCAGATCTTGGGCTAAGACTTCCAAAGTGATTCCCTTTTGTTTTTGTACATACAAAAAGAAAGGCTTAGTCAGATCTGGTAAGGTGAGGGCTGGGACTGAAATTAAAGCCTGTTTTAAAGTGCTTAGAGCATGCTTCATAGGATAGAAGCTGTTCCTCAGTTCCCTTGAGGGCTTCATATAAAGGTCTTGCTATTAATCTGAAGGAAGGAATCCATATTATTAAACTTGACACTACCCAAAAAGGATGGAAGCTGTTGTTTATTTACTGGAGTTGTCATATTTAAAATAAGCTCTTTAGAAGCACTAGAGAGGTTCTTTGTACCAAGCCTTCTTTGTACCAAGGTAAGACCCCAAAATTGAACTCTTTGTGTGAGTGTTCCTTAGAAGAAGATACTATGTATTCACAATCAGCAAGTTTGTTTAATATTAATACTGTATTTACTTTGTATTCACAATCAGCAAGTTTATTTAATACTAATTCTGTATTTACTTTGCATTCACAATCAGCAAGTTTATTTAATACTAATATTGTATTTTGGTCTGAAACAGCCTTGTTAGGACTACAGATTATTAGGTCATCCACATACTGGGGCAGATGTAATTTTGTGAGTAAAAGTTACCTAATAATGAAACAGAACAGCTTGGTGGGACTAAAAAGGAGTGGGTAAAGGAATAGCCTTCCATTTTACAAGGGAGTGGCCGTGTGAAACAGTCTCATTGGGGTTTTCCATCAATACCCATGAGGAATATGGAGGACTAGCGCATTTGGTTGACATTTGAAGCTGAACCCTGTATCTATGAAGAACATTATCTCTTGTTCAGCCACGATTGGATTTACTGAGGCTTGTCCACAGAGATGGAAAAGATAAGGGCCTGGATGACCGCAAGGCCCCATGAGTCATCTAGAGGATGACTTTCAGAGGCTCAATCATAATCCAGGAATAGAGTTAGAGGGGCTTGTCCTTGCCCTTGTCCTCATTCTGCAGGACCCCCTTGTTGGATATGTTGGTGAGGTTGTGGCTGTGACAGCCCGGAAGGAAGAGGTGCCCCTCTTCCCCCCGGCCATGAGGGAGAGAAGGACACTTGCTGTTCCAATGACCCTCTTGTTTACAATGAGGGCAGGATCCTGGGGGTGGCTTTGTAACCTGGAGGTTTGGAATGTTCTCCATGCCAATGTCCTGGATTTCTGCACTGATGACAGGACCCCATTCTGTTAGTATTATAGGGACATGCCTTGGGGTTATTAGCTAAAGAAAAAGACTGGACACTTGCCTCCTCCCAAGCCTAAACCAGGAAGAAGCCGAAACCCTGAACAGACCCATAACAAGGTCTGAAGTTGAGGCAGCAATTAAGAGCTTACCACCCAAAAAAAGCCCAGGTCCAG
>NW_016107485.1:1266499-1268774 GCF_001604975.1 Cebus imitator | reverse complement strand
AAAAAAAAAAAAAGAAAAAGAATGTGCCAATGCTGTCACCACGTAATTGGCTTGGTGATGGCATTTTTCTTCCTCCATTTGAGCCTTTTTTATTTTTGAGATTTTGTTCCAGTTATTGAAAACCTTAAAGGCTATATTTAATAAAGTAGGAAAGGGAGTTTGGCCCTTGCTCAAATTTTTGGCGTTTTTGTCCAGTATCTGGGGAAGACTGACTTACAAAATGTACGGCCAGAGTGGACTGGCCCTCAGGGCTTTCAGGGTCTAAATTTGTATGTTTATATATGGCCTCCATCAGTCTAGTTTGGAAAAGAGTTGGGTTCTCAGATGGCTTCTGGGTAATTTCTCATAATTTGGAAAAATTAGCAGGAAAATTTATTTAAAAAGATTTATTACGGCCTTTTTCATTCCTTCCAATAAGCAAGTTATGTAATTTCATCTGCCCCTGCCTCTGTTTGGGCAGGCATCAGCAGCCTGGTATTGGGTTCTGTGCTGGGGACACCTACTCCCCTGGCTCTATTACTATTAAGATTACGAGCATGACTAGGCGTGGTGGTGTGTGACTGTAATCCCAGCTACTTGGGAGGGTGAGGCAGAGAATTGTTTGAACCCAGGAGGCGGAGGTTGCAGTGAGCCAAGATGGTGCCACTGTACTCCAGCCTGGGCAACAAAGCGAGACTCCATCTCAAAAAAAAAAAAAGATTATGAGCATGAGCTTCATCTGCCCAAGCTCAAGCTAAAGACCATATGTGTGATTTTTCTTTGTGGGAACGAGTAGTTAATACCACAAACATATGTTGCCAGGTTAAATCAAATGCAGTAGTCAAAAGTCCCAAATTCTTGAATGAGCTTAAAGGGATCCTGGTTAAATGAACACAACTTAGATTGAATTTGCAAAAGATCAGACGTTATGAAAGGGACATGAACTCGAATTGTTCTCAAATCTCCATTTGCCACCGGGTGGAGAGGCAAAACATTTTTGGGATATTCTGAGGACTCTGTACTAGTGGAATATGTGACTCTCATGAGAGTATGTGGGGGCCTAAAGTGTCTGGATATGGAGGGGTGTTGACTCAGGGATGGAGCAGATGGATAGGTAAAGCAGGAGCATGCTGAGGAGACTGTGACAGGCAAAAGAAGAATCATCTAAAACATCAGAACTAGGGAGAGAGTGGGAGGCAGAGGTTGCAGTTAGCTGAGATTGTGCCACTGCACTCCAGCCTGGGTGACAGAGCAAGGTCCCATCTCAAAAAAGAAAAAAAAAATTCAGGAGAGAGGAAGTTCCTTGGAAGCATGCATGACAATTTTTATGAATTTTGGGTTTGGGGATAAAGCCAAAAAGACCTAAACATATGGGACCTCTGGGTACAAAAGAAAATTATACACTTCTTTTTGAGAGTTTATGGGTTAAAATGGAACCAGTTTTTAAGAATGCAACCCAAAAGTGAGTTGGAATGAATTGAAGAATGAATTGAACCCATGTTGGGTTTAGATAAGGGACTACAAGATCCCTGAGGCGTCCCTGAGGGATTTGGACCTTCCTTTTCCCTTTGGCTCACTCTACTCAGGGGCATCCCATCACTGATAGAAGGCCTGCCCTTTCCTGGATGACCACTCCAGGTGTGCCCTTGTTTGAGTGGTCAGCTTAGACCTAATGTGAAGGGGAACGCGCCCATAACTTGGGATGCAGTGCTTGTGATGAAGTTGAGTCCAAAATTGGGTCTGCAACCAGCAGCATGTGTCTGCTCAGAGTTGAGATTGCTGCTGCTCATTTCCAAGGCACAGTT
Organism: Cebus imitator; assembly: GCF_001604975.1. Classification (NCBI taxonomy): domain Eukaryota; kingdom Metazoa; phylum Chordata; class Mammalia; order Primates; family Cebidae; genus Cebus; species Cebus imitator. The sequence goes on along the minus strand of NW_016107485.1, from coordinate 1,266,990 downwards.
TACAGAGTGTTAAAGTAAAAGTGGACTTGCCACCCTGATGGGAAATAGCAAATTCATTCTTTGGTCTGGGCTTTGGGTCACACCAGGGAGTACCCTCGGCCAGAAATGCTCAATTGCCAGAGTACTGAAGCTGGTTCACTGGCAGTCTAAAAATAGAAAAGAAACCTGGTGGCAGGGTGTGGTGGCTTATGCCTGTAATTTCAGCACTTTCGGAGGCCGAAGCGGGCGGATCACCTGAGGTAGGGAGTTCGAGACCAGCCTGACCCACATAGAGAAACCCTGTGTCTACTAAAAATACAAAATTAGCCAAGTGTGGTAGCACATGGTGAAACCCTATCTCTATTAAAAATACAAAAATTAGCCAGGCATGTTGGCGGGTGCCTATAATCCCAGCTACTTGGGAGGCTGAGGCAGGAGAATCACTTGAAACCGGAAGGCAGATGTTGCAGTGAGCTGAGATCATGCCACTGGACTCCAGCCTGGGCAACAAG
>NW_016107485.1:1256780-1265039 GCF_001604975.1 Cebus imitator | reverse complement strand
TTAGTAGAGATGGGATTTCACCATGTTGGCCAGGCTGATCTCAAACCCCTGACCTCAAGTGAGCCTCCCAAAGTGCTAGGATTACAGGCATGAGACACCATGTCTGGCTAATTTTTCTATTTTTAGTATAGACAAGGTTTAACCATGTTGTCCAGGCTGGTTTCAAACTCCTGACTTTAGGTGATCCCCCCACCTCGGCCTCCTAAAGTGCTGGGATTATAGGCAACTGCGCTAGGCCAGCTTGCATGTTGGTAAGAATTTACTGACAACAGTATAGATTTGAAAAAGGAAAGTTTTTTTTTTTTTTTAAGGAAAGTTTTATTAGAAAGAATGTTGCAGAAGAGTGCAATGGGGTACTTCAGCAAGAGGACTGAGCAGTCTGTCCTGAATTTTTTTTTTTTTTAGTATTGTGGACTTTAATATGGGAGCTAAAGGGTAATTTGCACAATATATAATTACATTTGTAGACATTTTGGTGCCTTAATATTGGCAAGATTGCACAGTGAATTTTGGCATGCATGCATTCCAGAGATGGATAGACATTCTCGTTACTATGTTAAGTTGAAAAAAGGCCTGGAACCAGGAGCCTTTAGATAACAGGGAAGTCTAATTACTTCCAAATTCCTCAGATAAGGAGTTTTGTTTCTGGGGCCTGCTGGATGGCCACCAGGTGATTTTGCTCTCCTCAGAAACTCTCCTACTTAGGAATAGAGAACACAGAATTCCCCCAGTCTTTTTAACTCTGACCTTTACTCATCACTTCTCTGGTTTGTTTTTACCCTCTTTATTAAGATGACCACATAGATCAAAAATGAAATCCTAAACCCCCCAACCAACTGAATGGTGGATGCTCTCTGGCTTCAGATGTGGGAAGTAGAAAAGTTACTTTTCAAAGTTTTCTTTCTTGTTAAAGAATAATAATAACACGTTAGAAATATTAGTCTCGTTTAAATACTAACTTTCTTTAAAGCCTTCTTGCTAGTAGCTCTTTGGTAAGCCCTATCCTATGTAGCTGTTACACATTCTCACAGGCATGTCCCAGCTCGAAGCCTATGCCCCTTCCTTATTTGTACTTCCTTTTTGTTCTCCATTGCTTTTACCTCTTTAGAAAAGTTTTAAGTTGTTAGCCAATTGGGTTTTAGTTTAGATTGTGAGGTCTGTCTCCAACTAATGGAAATCAGACACAGCAGTAAGGATGATCCCAAATGCATAATGGATAAATACGTCTGCTTTTCCTTTGCTTGTTGTACTCTTGTAGCAAGATGTCTAACGGGAGCACCCTTTCTGCAGAAGGTAAAGATTACCTTGCTGGGAGATCCTTTGTCTCAGTGTTGATTTTTCTTTGTGGCACCAAGCATCTGTTACCAACACAGAGAAACCGGAAAAACTGAATTTCTGGCCACAATGGCAAGAGAAGTCGGACACGCCTTATTATGACCCCTCCCTTTTGGAGTGTAGGCACAACTGGCCAGCTTTAACATTAAAGTATAGGGATCATAAGACTGACAACACAGGCTTAGTGGCAATAAGATACTGAATTCCAATCTGACTTTGGTATGGCCTTGTATGAGAGATAGCAGACGCTGAGGTAAATCAAAATGTTTTACCTCTTCTCCTTCAGTTTTCTTTGACATATTTTGAAATGGCCTTGCAAAGCCACATTCTCTGGGGGAAATATGCATCTGTAGAAAATCTTAATTAGTGCAGACAGGGCTTCCCTTTCTAGGTATTTCCTGGATTTAAGAGAGATTAACTAAGAATCTGACACCTTTAAATATTCAAAAGAAAGTTTACCATTTAGTCTCTCTGAAGACTGCTACCTATGAGGCTTCATCTATGAAACAAGAACCTTGGTCTTCACAATCCTCTTTTTTTTTTTTTGAGATGGAGTTTTGTCCCTGTTTTCCATGCTAGAGTGCAGTGGTGTGATCTCGGCTCCCTGCAACCTCCACCTTCCAGGTTCAAGCAATTCTCCTGCCTTGTAACTAAGCCTTCCAAGTAACTAAGATTACAGACATGTGCCACTACGCCCAGCTAATTTTTTGTATTTTTAGGAGAGACAGGGTTTCACCATGTTGGCCAGACTGGTCTCAAACTCCTGACCTCAGGTGATCTGCCTGCCTTGGCCTCTCAAAATGCTGGGAATTACAGACATAAGTACAACCCTCTTTATCTTAAGCATTTTTTTCAACTGATTTCAAGTCTTTAGGTAAAGCTTAACTCTTTCAACCAATTGCTAATCAGAAAATTTTTGAATTCACCTATGCCCTTTAAGCCCCACCTTCTACCTTGAGATGTCCTACTAGGCCGGGTGTGATGGCTCACACCAGTAATTCCAGCACTTTGGGAGGCTGAGGCAGGTGGATCACCTGAGGTCAAGAGTTTGAGACTAGCCTGACAAACATGGTGAAACCCCGTCTGTACTAAAAATACAAAAAAAAAAAAAAAGAGCTGGGTGTGGTGGCAGATGCCTGTAATCCCAGCTACTCGAGAGGCTGAGGCAGGAGACTCACTTGAACCCAGGAGGCAGAGGTTGCAGTGAGCCGAGATGGTGCTGTTGCACTCCAGCCTGGGTGACAGAGCAAGACTCTGTCTCAGGAAAAAAAGAGATGTCCTATCTGTCTGTGCCAAACCAATGTATACCTTACATGTATTTATTTATATCTTTGCTTGTAACTTCTGTCTTTCTAAAATGTATAAAACCAAAGGGTAACCTGACTACCTCAAGCACAGTTTCTCAGCATCTTTTTTTTTGAGACCAGTTTCACTCTTGTTGCCCAGCTGGGATTATAAGCATAAGCCACCACGCCCAGCTAATTTTGTATTTTTAGTAGAGACGAAGTTTCTCCTTGTTGGTCAGGCTGGTCTCAAACTTCTGACCTCAGGTGATCCACCTGCCTTGGCCTCCCAAAGTGCTGGGATTACAGGTGTGAGCCACCGTGCCTGGCCGTCAGCAACCTGAGACTGTTCCGTGGGCCATGGTCCCTTAGATTGGCTCTGAATAAACCTTTTTAAATATTTGGTTTTTCCATTAACAACTAAAATGAACAACTTTGGCAATTAGTATCAAACCATCAGGGTCAAATATTTTACCTTTGGCTATGTTTTAAGTTTTATTTTTTTATTATTTATTATTTATTTATTTTTTCGAGACAGAGTCTCGCTCTGTTGCCAGACTGGAATGCAGTGGCATGATCTCAGCTCACTGCAAGCTCTGCCTCCTGGGCTCAAGAGATTCTCCTACCTCAGCCACCCAAGTAGCTGGGACTCCAGACACACACCACCATGCACAGCTAATTTTTATATTTTTAGTAGAGACAGGGTTTCACCATGTTGGCCAGGATGGTCTCGATCTTTTGACTTTGTGATCTGCCTGCCTCAGCCTCCCAAAATGGTGGGATTACAGATGCGAGCCACTGCACCCGGCCTTATTTGTATTTTTATATTTTTATAGGAATTTGATTTTTCCGTTAACAACTAAGATGAACAATGTTGGCAATTGGTACCAAACCATTAGTATCAAAGATTTTATCTTTGACTATGTTTTAAATTTTATTATTATTATTATTATTATTATTTTGAGATAGAGTCCCACTCTGTTGCCTAGATTGGAGTGCAGTGGTACGATCTCAGCTCACTGAAACCTCCATCTCCTGAAGAGATTCTCCTGCCTTAGCCTCCTGAATAGCTGGGATTACAGGCATGCGCCACCACACCCAACTTTTGTATTTTTAGTAGAGATAGGGTTTCACCATCTTGGTCGGGTTGGTCTTAAACTCCTGACCTCCAGTGATCCACCTGCCTCAGCCTCCCAAAGTATTGGAATTACAGGCATGAGCCACTATGCCTGGCCTGACTATGTTTTAAATGTTAAAACTGAGACCAGGCACGGTGGCTCACACCTAGGCAGGCGGATCATGAGGTTAGGAGATCGAGACCATCTTGGCTAATGCAGTGAAACTCTGTACTAAAAATACAAAAAATTAGCTGAGAGTGGTGGCACACGCCTGTAGTCCCAGCTACTCAGGAGGCTGAGGCAGAAGAATCGCTTGAGCCCAGGAGGCGGAGGTTGCAGTGAGCCGAGATTGCACCGCTGTGCTCCAGCCTGGGTAACAGAGCAAGACTCTGTCTCAAAAAACAAAACAAAAACACCAAAAACATTTCTGGATTTCTCTTACTTATTCTTAAGTTTTTCTTTGTTTGTTCCTTTTGAGTTTTAGTTTGTACACAAAAGCATTTCCTGGTGGTTTATCTTTCCCTTCAGTCTGACCCTTGTTAGAAGCCCTTCTTTTTTTCTGCCTGTGATCAGTACAGCTCTCTAGTTTCTCTTATCCAACCAGGGCAGAGAAAGTCTCTATTCATTTCCACTTGAATAGAGGCTCTCTTTTCGACTGGATGTGACTACTTTGCATAAAACAAAGAAGTTATATATTAGCACGGGGTAACTGGCTTTTCTCAGTAGCTATCTAACAATGACTAGAGACAATGGTTTAATTATAAGCTGCCACAGTTTAAAGACTCACAACCCACACACATTATCTGAACACAATTTCACCATTCCTTTAGAACGAGATTTAAGCTAGTTTGTGGAGCTAATGAAGAGCCTACTTTGTTCTTCCTGTTTCCTCACTGCTCTCAAGGCACTCCCAGCTTATTTCAACCTTTGGCCTTTGCCAAGGCTATTCCCACAGCCTGGGGTGCCTTCTCTCTTTTATTTTGCTTCTCTATTATTTATTTCTCTTTCAAGTCTCACTCAGCTCTGGTACTCCCGCTTTTTAAAATTATTTATTTATTTGTTTGTTTGTTTTTTATCAGTCTCCGTAGAGGCTGTCAAAAATTGCCAGTGCCGACTATATTGCCCCCCGCCGTGATAATTGTCCCTAATATCTAGGTTGGGAGACAGTGATATTACACCCAATGTTGCAGAGGGGCTATACACCCTTTGTGATATTTTTCTTAATATCTAGGGTGAGAGAGGATGTTATTTCTCCCAATATCGCAGAGGGTGTACATCCCTCCTGAGATATTGTTCCTAATATCCAGAAGGAAAGAGGACAATATGACTTCCAATAGTGCAGGGGGTCTACACTTCCCCTGTGATATTATTTTTTTTACGCAGAAGGAAAAAGAATGATATTACACTGAATAGCACTGGAGGTAAACAGCCCCTCTGTGATATTGTTCCTAATATCCAGGTGAGGAGAGGATGATATTACTCCCAATATGGCAGGGGGCGTCCACTCCCTCTGTAGGTTCCTAACACCCAGGGGTGAAGAGGATGATATTATTCCCAATATTGCTGGGAGTGTACAGCCCTCCTGTGATATTCTTCCTGATAACTAGATTGGGAAAGAATAATATTACTTTGAATATTGCAGAATATGTACACCTTGCTTGTGATATTTTTCCTAATATTCAGGGAAGAAGAGGATGCTGTTATGCTTAATATCCCAGGGGATGTACACCTTTCCTGTGATATTGTTTATAATATCCAGTTTGGGAGAGGATGGTGTTACTTCCAATATCGCAGAAGGTGTACACCACCATTAATATCCAAAAGCAGAGAGAATGATATTACTCCCAATATTGCAGGAGGTGTACAGCCACACAATGATATTGTTCCTAATATCCAGGGAGGGAGAAAACAATATTACTCCCAATATTCGGGGGGTGTACAGACCCCCTGTGATATTGTTCCTAATATCAAGGGGAGGAGAAGATGATAGTATTCCCTGTATCACAGGGGGTGTACACTCCCACAGCTTTATAAGAGAAAACTGGGGCTCAGAGAGGTAATATAACTAGTAGATGAAAAAGCCGTTATCAGTAGAAATGAGGAATTTCTAGGAATTTAAATACTGAAAGAACATAAATAGCGTATATGCAAAATGATAAGCAATTAGCTTTAGCATTTTTGAGATCTTGTTGATATATTTCCGTAACAGGACTATCAGTGTTAAATGAGGACAGTGCTAATAGGTAACTGTTCTTTCCCTTGAGGATGTTGGAGAAACAGACACAAAGCAATCAATCAGTACACAGTATTAGGAATCTATATGGACTGGGCGAGGTGGCTCACTCCTGTAATCCCAGCACTTTGGGAGGCTGAGGTGGGCAGATCACCTGAAGTCAGGAGTTGAGACCAGCCTGACCAACATGGAGAAACCCCATCTCTACTAAAAAAATAGAAAATTAGCCAGGCGTGGTGGCACATGCCTGTAATCCCAGCTACTAGGGAGGCTGAGGTAGGAGAATCGCTTGAACCTGGGAGGCGGAGGTTGTGGTGATCCAAGATCGTGCCATTGCACTCCAGCCTGGGCAACAAGAGTGAAACTCCATCTCAAAATAAAATAAAAATAAAACAAAATAAAATAAAATAATCTGTATGGTCTATGGCAATGGATTGATGCTTGAGGCTTATAGTCAGTTATAGAGCTAGTTTCTGCTTTCAAAGAACTTGTATTTTGTTGGGAAGCCAGGCAGATTCAGATGGAATGAACAGAAAAATTTTAATCCGTTAATTAATAATGCCAGAGGGTCCAAAGAGTTTATGCTGATTTGCATAGTGACTGATCCCATAGAAACACACCATGTACAAACATATCATCAGAGCTTTTTCTTTTTTCTTTTCTTTTTTTTTTTGAGATGGAGTTTCACTCTTGTCACTCAGGCTGGAATGCAATGGCGCGATCTCGGCTCACTGCAACCTCCGCCTCCTGGGTTCAAGCAATTCTCTTGCCTCAGCCTCCCGAGTAGCTGTAACTACAGATGTGCGCCACCATGCCCAGCTAATTTTTGTATTTTTAGTAGAGACAGGGTTTCACCATGTTGACCAGGAGGATGGTCTCGATCTCTTGACCTCGTGATCCACCCATCTCGGCCTCCCAAAGTGCTGGGATTATAGGTGTGAGCCACTGTGCCCAGCCCAACAGAGCTTTTTCTGAATAGGAAAGGCTCAGTTGTTTCAAGGGGCCTATATTCTCTTAGCTTGTTTGGGGATGCTGAGCCTCAGGTTTTTTGTTCCACAGCTTTATAAGAGGAGCTTGCTCACCTGCTCCCTAAACACCTGCTTCACCTGTTTGTTTCTCAGGGTGTAGATAAAGGGGTTGAGCATTGGGGTCACCACAGTGTTAAGCAATGCTACCACCTCGTTCCTGACTTCCTTCTGGTCACTTTTGCCGGACCTGATGTACATAAAGATGCAGCTGCTGTAGAAGAGAGACAACGATGATGTGGGAGGAGCAGGTGGAGAAGGCTTTCTGCCTCTCTTTGGCTGAGGGGATGTGCAGAATGGTGTGGAGGATGTAGCCATAGCAAGTGGCCGTCATGGACAGAGTGCCCAGTAAGCTGAAGTTGGCTATTACAAAACCCAGGAGCTCTATCAGACTCTTGTCTGCACAAATGAGTTCCAGCAGGGGAAAGTTGTCACAGAAGAAATGGTTAATGATGTTGGGGCCACAGAACGGCTGCTGAAGGACAAGGAAACTTGGGACAATGAGGAGAAGGAATCCTGTCATCCATGAGCAGAGGACTAGCTGGACACAGAGCCTTTGCTCATGATGGTGGTATAACGCAAAGGGTTACATATGGCTACGTACCTGTCGAAGGACATCACTGCCAGGAGGAAGAACTCTGTGCTGCCCAAGAAAAAACAGGAATCTTTGCAGGAAGCAGCCTGGGAGGGAGATGGTCTTGCATCCTGTGAGGTTATTGGTCAGCACCTTGGGGAAGATGATCGAGGTGAACCAGATCTCCAGGACAGCAAAGTTGCGGAGGAAGTAGTACATGGGGATGTGGAGGCGCCTGACCATGAGGGTGATGACCACGATGAGCAGGTTCCCCAGCAGTGTGAGGAGATAGGTCAGGAGGAGCTCCAGGAAGATGAGCATCTGCAGCTTGCAGGCCTCTGAGAGCCCCAGCAGGACAAACTCGGTGACGGTGATGCGGTTCCCCATCACCTCCTGTGACCTCAGCTGGGGAAGGCCGATCAAAGGTGTTCAGCATCAGGAGTCATGATGTTGGGGACCTGAAGACAACCTGGAACTGAAGGGAGAGAGGGCTGAAGGTGTACTTTATTTCTGTGAGGGACATATCTTCCCACTGCTGACTACTCAGGCTTTTCTGCAGAGCCTCTGGGGTTACCTGTTTCATGTGTGGTTTCTGGGGCATCTATATGTTAGACGAGAGAGTGGTGATGTTCAAGGTGTCCCAAGTAAGGCTCAGAACAAAAATTTATCCTTTCTTACTTTTTTTTTTTTT
>NW_016107485.1:1246173-1255918 GCF_001604975.1 Cebus imitator | reverse complement strand
TGAGACAGAGTTTCACTCTTATTGCCCAGGTTGGAGTGCAATGGCACGATCTTGTCTCACCACAACATCCGGCTCCTGGGTTCAAGCAATTCTCCTGCCTAAGCCTCTGGAGTAGCTGGGATTACAGGCATGAGCCACCACGCCCAGTTAATTGTGTATTTTTAGTAGAGACAGAGTTTCTCCATGTTGGTCAGGCTGGTCTTGAACTCCTGACCTCAGGTGATCCACCTGCCTTTGTCTCCCAAAGTGCTGGGATTACAGGCATGAGCCACCATGTCTGGCCTCCTTTCCTAACTTTCTTTTTTTTATTTTTATTTTTTAAAGACGGGGTTTCACCATGTTGGTCAAGCTGGTCTTGAACTCCCAACCTCAGGTGATCCGCCCGCCTTGGCCTCCAAGTGCTTGGATTACAGGTGTGAGCCACCATGCCTGGCCTTTTCCTACCTTTCTTAACCAAAACCTTTATTCCTGATTCCTCAATGAATCTCTTTGCCTATACTAATATTATCTACTTTCAGTAACTTTTGTTCTGTGCTTACACCAATATTGGGTCTTTATCCATAAACAGTACATATTCGAGGGTGTTGCTGTTTAAACATTGCCAGAACTTTTGATATCTTTCCCTAGTTTTTGGATTAATAAAAAAGAGTTGAGGAAATCTGTGAGAGAAAAGCACAAATCTCAGAAATCAAATAAGGAAAAATTCAAGTAGTATCTGCATAAATCAACATTCCTTAGCGGGAGTTTCATAGTCAATGTTCTTCATGACCTGTTCCAAAGGATCTTCTCTTACTATATTGTTCCACAGACTCTGAGCTTTGGAGATAATAGATTCTCTGTAATATTTTGATTCTTTCTCTACTTTCACACAGCTGTGTGTTTGCTCATGGCATTCTTTCAGTTTGGAATCATCAGCCTTTCAAGTCCTATTTATCCTTTAAGTCTCTCCTCAATAAATACTATCTTTTCTATAAAACCTTCTCTTCCAAATAAATGTGTTTTTCCTCTGTATCTCCTGTAATTTTATGTTATTTTATTTTATTTTTATTTATTTATTTATTTTTTTTTTTTGAGACGGAGTTTCGCTCTTGTTACCCAGGCTGGAGTGCAATGGCACGATCTCGGCTCACCACAACCTCCGCCTCCTGGGTTCAGGCAATTCTCCTGCCTCAGCCTCCTGAGTAGCTGGGATTACAGGCACACGCCACCATGCCCAGCTAATTTTTGTATTTTTAGTAGAGACGGGGTTTCACCATGTTGACCAGGATGGTCTCGATCTCTTGACCTCGTGATCCACCCGCCTCGGCCTCCCAAAGTGCTGGGATTACAGGCTTGAGCCACTGTGCCCGGCCTATTTTATTTTTATTATATTGTTATAGTTGTTTTTCATTTGTTGCTCACTGAGTCAAAAATTTCTTTATCAACCTTTGTTATTTTCTATAGTACTTAGAACAAGTTTCTTGAAACAATCAGCTTTAACAGACATGTATTGAATGAGTGAGCCACACCTCAAATGTCAGAGGGATGGATTGGTTGGGTGTTTGATACACCGGAGGTTGAAGGCATGTCATTTATGTAGCATTTCCTAGGGGGTCAGCAAACTTGCTGGCAGCATGCCAACTTGTCTGTAATTGGTCCATCCTAGGAGAGAGTTTGCTTTTCCTCACAACAAGGTAGAGGCATTGTTCCACAACCACTCTCTGAAGGGAGAGTCTATATTTTTGAGATGGTCTGGAGCTTGAGTGAGTGAGTAGACAGAGGTCTGGTTGCATTTGCTAGAGAGCTTCCAGCAGCAAAAACCCAAAAAACAAAAACCTTAAAAAGATCTCTCTTTATTAGTAAAAGTCAGCATCCATGGAAATTTCCTCCCTTAAGTATTAACACCTGCTACCGTGATTATCAGGTGAAAAATATTTGCCAGTCACAGGTAAATAAGATTCAGATCCAGTTTAAATACCTTGGAGGAAGGAGGTGCTAGGAGGAATGGGATATCAAGAGATGAAAGTGATAGCAAGGAGGATGAAATGGTAAGCTTTATAAAATTTTCTTTAAAAAAAGTTTTGCCTTCTTTTTAGCACAGGCTACATTATTCTAAGTCATTCTGTAAACTATCCTTATCTCTAACATTTGCTGACAGTTATTAAAGAACACAAAATAGTTGACCAGCCTTTAATGATTTAACTAGGACTCTTTCTCATGGGCTAATTCTAGGCTTCGTGTTGTCTAGATTCATCACCAATTTGAAAAAGAGGTTTCTGTAACCTCAAAGATGAGCCCAGGCGGCCCATGACAAAAGCAGAATCCAACACGAACACGATACCCAGAAACATCATTGGGAACTAATCAGATGAGTATTAGAGTATTATTTAGGCAAGTCCTGGGTGGTACACATTGGGAGAAACATAGGAGAAACACAGGAACAGAGATTAAGGTGAAGAAGAGCTAAATGTGACTGGAATTAGAAGAGAAAGCTCCAGGTTCATGGTGAGTCATGAGCTTGGCACAGATAAGCAAAGGCATTGTGACCAGCCATGAAGATAGTACCTAGTCAGGGCCGCTGATTAACTTTTTTCCTCCCATTTCTAAGGAGAGCTCACTAGTTCTGGGCTTTCCAGATACAAAGTGAATTGGGCCACTTCCTGAATCTCAGGAATTTCCTCCTTTCTCCTACATGCTTGATGAGTGAAGGGGGAGACTTGTCCGGCCTGGACATGGTTGCATTATCCACTTCAGACCATACATAGTTTTCAGGGTCAGCTTCGTAGTGCTGTATGGGAAGTATGTACTACCTGGGGGTGTGTCCTGCCAGGGTCAGAACTCAGGCTCTCGCTCTCTTTTTTTTTTTTTTTTTGCCCAGATTGGAGTGCAGTGGTGCGACCTTGGCTCACTACAAACTCTGCCTCCTGGGTTCAAATGATTTTCTGGCCTCAGCCTCTGAGTAACTGGGACTACAGGCGGGTGCCATCATGCCTGGTTAATTTTTGTATTTTCAGTAGAGACAGTTTCACCATGTTGGCTAGTCTGGTCTCGAACTTCTGACCTCAGGTTATCCACCCGCCTCGTCCTCCCAGAATGCTGGGATTACAGGCTTAAACCATTGTGCCCGGCCTTCATGCTCTTTTGAACAGCTCTACTACACTTAGAAGGAGGGTGAGATCTTCCCCTTCAAAGCAAAAGCATTAGGAGTTTCACCCAGACTCCATGTTGTCCGGTGCTTTATGATTCCAAGGGGACAGTTACACAGATCACAGAGTGGGACAACATTGTGCAGATCATGCCAAGTAAAGTCCCTCAGTGTAAGTGAGTAATGTAATGGCTCTGATTGAAAAAACGTTGGCTTACCCACTGTTGTGTTCCAGCATTGACTTTGGTGGTGGGGCTAAAGTTACAAATGAGACCCAGTGCCTGTCCTTGATGTGCCAGACCTTCTAACAAAGTATAAAAATAAGAGCCAGTAGGAGGAGAGGTTGAGGAAGCAACTGCTGCTTTGCCAGCCCCTTAAGTGCCAAGGTGGAGATTAGCTGGGAGGTCCAAGGTCAGGTGTCTACCAGTCCTCTGGAGGAGTCCCAATCAGGCGATTCGAACACACTGCTCACAGTACTGCAGGAGATAACTGGTGCTCGTGGTTATTTCCCGAGGTTGCAATATTGTCTGTTGGCTCTAAATGCTGGTCCTATACTGTTGGTGTGAGATCTGTATCTCTCATAAATTTGATGGCATTTTCTAAGAACACCTGTTCTCTTCCAAAGCCTCCTGAATGGGCAGACTCATTTCCTAGTCACTCAGAGTAGAATAATTTCTCTGGAGCCATCATTCAGCTAAAAGGGTCTGAAGAGTCTAGAGTGTTTCAAAATCTTCCATTTCCAGCAAGCTCCTTCTGAAGTAAACCTCTTTTTGTGAAGGTGATATCCGGGTGGAAGATATCACCCTGATATCTGTGGGTTGCAGTTTTGTTTTCTTAAGGGATCTATTCATCTCCCTAGTTTGATGGGACTTTGAAACCCCTGAGATTTAGCCTAATGTGCCCCACTCAGCCTCTTTTCAAGTCTCTTGGCTGTTACTACAACTTTGCAAAGAGAACTTTCTGTTGTTTGTTCAGATCAAGAATAACAACGACTTTTAGTTAAAAGTAGTAAATACAGGCTGGGTGTGATGGTTTACGCCTGTAATTGGGGGGCTGAGGCAGGGTGAATCACTGGAGGCTAGGAGTTTTAGGCCAGGGATTTGAGACTGGGCAATACAGCAAGACTCTGTCTCTATAAACATATTAAATATATTAAATTGTGCCTCCAAATTAGGGAACTCCTGTCTAACACTAAGCAGTCTTATTGTAGTGATATAAGGAACTGTCACAAGTAGTGTAGAACTCCAGCCAGTCCTGTCCTGCAGGATCCCTTCCGTCCCAGGACTGGGGCATAGTTGAAGATGGAGTGCTAGAGAGAGGAATAAAATGTGAGAAAATGAAAAAGCTGCAATTAAATGTTTTTTTTTTTCTTTGGTTAAAAATATAAAAGCATTTGGTAAAAAGGATCAGAAACCCATGTTCAAGGCATCAGTAAGAAAGTGGGAAAAAAGAATGAAACATACATAGGCTTGATTCTCAACTAGGCTGTACAATTGGGCTCTTCGACAAGTTCTTGGTTATTCCATTTTTAATACTGTTGATGAGAAAATTAAAGCAGATTATTTTTTAATAGATCTTATGTTTTGGATCAGTTTTAGGGTCACAGGGAAATTGAACAGAAGTTATAGAGACTTCCCATATATTCCCTGCACCTACACTTACATAGCCATAAATATATATTTTTCAATTAAAAAATTATATTTATTTATTTATTTATTTTAGAGACAGGGTCTTGCTTTGTCATCCAGGCTGGAGAGCAGTGGTGTGATCATAGCTTGTTGTAGCCTTGAACTCCTAGGCTCCAATTATCCCCCGTCTCAGCCTCCCAGGTAGCTGGGATTATAGGCATGAGCCGCCACACTCAGCTAAGCAGAGTATTATTACTATTTTTTGAGATGGAATCTCACTCTGTCACCCAGGCTGGAATGCAGTGGTGCATTCTCTGCTCACTGCAACCTCCGCCTCCTGGGTTCAAGCACTTCTACTGCCCCAGGCTCTCAAGTACAGGAGTGCGCTGTCATACCTGGCTACTTTTTGTATTTTTAGTAACGACGGGGTTTCACCATGTTAGTTAGGATGGTGTTGAACTCCTGACCTCAAGTGATCTGCCCACCTTGGCCTTCCAAAGTGCTGGGATTACAGGCACAAGCCACCACACTTGGCCCCTTAAACCGATTATTTTTAATGTATTTTTACCACACTATGGAAGCAAGTAATCCTAAAATATAGAAAGTTTGGAAACTCTAGTAAAATAAATTTTTTTTTTTTTTTTTTAAAGACGAGGTTTCACCATGTTGCTCAGGCTGGTTGTGAACTCCTGACCTCAGGTGATCCGCCCGCCTTGGCCTCCTAAGTGTTTGGATTACAGATGTGAGCCACCACTCCCGACCAAAATAAATATTTTTAAAAATCCTCATTCATGACCCCAGCTCCATACCTTTAACACTTTAATTTTCCATCAGATTATTTTTCCTATACACTTCTTACATGAGTGTGATTGTATTCTATATGCCTTTACTATTCAAAAAGTGGCATGTAGACCAGCAGCATTGGCATTATTTCTGTTAAAAAAGCAGAATCCCAGCCAGGCACGGTGGCTCATGCCTGTAATCCCAGCACTTTGGGAGGCTGAAGTGGGCGGATCACAAGGTCAAGAGATCAAGACCATCCTGGCCAACATGGTGAAACCCCATCTCTACTAAAAATACAAAAAAATTAGCTGGGTGTGGTGGTGCACACCTGTAGTCCCAGCTACTCGAGAGGCTGAGGCAGGAGAATTGCTTGAACCCAGGAGGCGGAGGTTGCAGTGAGCTGAGGTCGCGCCACTGCACTCCAGCCTGGCGCATGGTGACAGAGTGAGACTCTGTCTCAAAAAAACAAAAAAGCAGAATCCCAGGCATCACTTTAGTCCCCCTGCATCAGAATCTGTATTTTAACAAGATCCCTGGGTGATTGATTAGTATCACATTATATTTACATATATATTTTTATTCTGCTTTTTTTCATTTAAACCAGCAATAGGGGTGTTCTTCATGAAATTAAAAGTTTCACATAAATGTAACTTTAAGTGTTGGATTTATCATTAGTTTACATAACCATTCCCTTTCACATTTAGGTTGTTTCAAATTTGTCGTTGTTAAAATAGGACTTGGATAAATATCTTTGTATATAAAATATTTTCCATATTTGAGATATTTCCTTAGGACAAATTCTTAGAACTGGAATTTTTTTTTTTTTTGAGATGGAGTTACATTCTTGTAGCCCACGCTGGAGTGCAATGGCGTGATCTCAGCTCACTGCAACCTCTGCCTCGCAGGTTCAAGTGATTCTCCTGCCTCAGCCTCCTGAGTAGCTGGGATTATAGGCGCATGCCACCAAACCCAGCTAATTTTGCATTTTTAGTAGAGATAGAGTTTCTCCATGGGGGTCAGGCTGGTCTTGAACTCCTGACCTCAGGTGATCCACCCTACTCAATCTCCCAAAGTGTTGGGATTACAGGTGTAAGACGCCACGCCCGGCCAGGAAGCTAGTTTTTGAGGCATTTCATATCTTGCCATATTGACACAAACCGCAGTATTTGAAAGGCAGCTTAGTATAGAACCATGGGTTTCAGCTGGAACTTGTTAGCCACACCTGGCAAAAGTTTTCAAGTCATCTATGTCACTCCACACCACCTGTTTTTGAGTCTGAGCATCACTGGTAAGGAAGAAAGAATGTGACTTTGGGGCAGTGATATGCTGGCAAATGTTTAACAACAGGCCCTCAGGGAAACAAAGAGTGCCTTTATTTGTAGTATTTGTGATTTCTATGGTGTAAATACTCCCATTCTGGCTGATTTTATTTTGTTTTATTTTTTTCTGAGATGGAGTTTCACTCTTGTTGCCCAGGCTAGAGTGCAATGGCGTGATTTCGGCTCACTGCAACCTCTGCCTCCCAGTTTAAGTGATTCTCCTGCCTCCGCCTTCCCAGTAGCTGGGATTACAGGCGAGTGCCACCATGCCCAGCTAATTTTTGTATTTTTAGTAAAGATGGGGTTTTGCCATGTTGGCCAGGCTGGTTTCGAACTCCTGACCTCAGGTGATCTGCCTGCCTTGGCCTCCCAAAGTGCTGGGATTACCGGCGTGAGCCACCGCACCCAGGTCTGGCTGATTTTAAGTTACTAAAGTGATGTCACTAAATGCAGAGCTGGGAAGAAATATGCATAACCAGCTCTCAAAAGCTGGTGGGAGCTGACTCCAGCACACAATCAACATACCCTCAATGCATGGCCTGGCATGCCATTATGTCTCTTGTATTTATGTTTGTATGTATGTATTCATTCATTGCCTTCTACTGACATTCCAAGATCTCATTCTTTTGTCATGTAAGAGGTCACTGTAATTGAATTTGCATGTGTCTATGTAAAAAATATAAAGTGTATTTTTATTTTATGTCCATATTATTATATAGTTCTTCTTCTTTTTTGTACTGTTTATACTCTGCAGTGTACTATGAAGATTTATTGATATGTGTACTTGTAGTCTGATGCTTCTAATTGCTGCATATTATTCCACAGTGTGCATTACCACATTTTATTGATCCATCCTCCCAATGATAGTTATCTGAATTGCCAACAATGTCCTGTGACAAGCATCTTTATACAAGTAGCCTTATGGATGTGTGGCAATTTCCTGGGATATGTACATGTGAGTAGAATAGCTGGGCTATAAGGTGTATGCATTGCCTTGACTAAGTACTGCTAGGATGTATTTGTGTCTCTTAGGTGAGCCTACATTCTCCATTGCCTTGTTGATGTAGACTACATTAGAACAGAATTATAGCTGTATTCCAACTTATAGTCATCATTAATATTCAGTAGTCAATTGATGACATCAGTGGTATTAGGAAATGCATTTATATAAAGCAATACACAGTTTTTTAAACCTATATTTTACATTTTACCAATATATGTCTTCAAATTTAGCAGAAAAGCCTAGCAATATCTATATGAGTGGTGAAAACATTTTGGTACAAGCGAGTGGAGCAAATTCATGGGGTTTGCCTGAGACTGTCAGAGGCTTTCAAGGAATGATCTCATATGGACTCTTTTACCTAATTCAAATCAAATAGGCCAGGTGCGGTGGCTCATACCTGTAATCCCAGCACTTTGGGAGGCCAAGGTGGGCAGTTCACCTGAGGTCAGAAGTTCCAGATCAGCCTGACCAACATAGTAAAACCCCTGTCTCTATTAAAAATACAAAACTTAGCTGGGCATGGTGGCAGGTGCCTGTAATCCAGGGTACTTGAGAGACTGAGTCAGGAGAATTGCTTGAACCCAGGAAGAGGAGGCTGCAGTGAGCTGAGATCACACCTCTGCACTCCAGCTTCGGCAACAGAGCAAGATTCCATCTCAAACAACAACAACAACAACAACAACAACAAATGTATTTGGAGTAATGAGTCCTGTGACATTAGGCAATTCATTATTAATGATAGATCACCTTTTCCATTTACAGGGAAGCAAAGAGAAGCTACAAGGAAGGGGCATCCCAAGGACTGAGTTCATTCACTTCCTCCATCATTCTTTAGTGGTCTTAGATACTGAGGCTTCAAATGCTTTCTTCTTGCTGCTTTTCACATGCACATAAATATGAAAAAGTAGTTTTCTATTTTAGACAATCTTCCTCTGATCCTGAATCTTCTAAAGTTTACTTCATCTCTCTTCTTGGAGAGCTGGACTTCATTCAATGGTTATTTTGTACTTACCAGGTTTCAGGCGCTGTGCTAGGCACTACAAAAACAGTGGTGATTGAACATAGGCTCTTCTATGGAGCATATAGTTTACTTTGTGGAAGAGACTTTGAAATTTATTGTCTTTACCTTTTTACCTTGTATTCGTTATTCATCCCTGGTGTCCTACAGAGTTTTGTCCTTAAGTTTTCCCATTCTGTCTTGGTGATCTCATTCATGCTTACATCTTCAACTATCATTCCTGTGTTGGTGATTCAATGTATATAATGAACATGGGCATCTCTCTTGAGCCCCAGAAACATCTAACCAACTATTTACTAAAGGTATCCCCCTGTATGCATTAAAGTCAATATGTTGAAAGTCTTCTTCCCTTTTGTGACCATCACCAAGGTGACTTCTGACCAAAACAAGAACTGCAAAAGGCATTTCAATGAACCTTCTCACATTTACAAGAAGATAATATCTTCCTCTCTTTCCAAAGAGCTGACACAGAAGTACAACGTTTGATCCATGCCCATCTAAAAGGATGATGAAGTTCAGGTTGTACGAGGATACTATAAAGGTCAGCAAACTGGCAAAGCAGTCCAGGTTTACAGGAAGAAATAAGTCATCTACATTGAATGGGTGCAGCAGGAAAAGGCTAATGGCACAGCTATCCTTGTAAGCATTCACCCCAGCAAAGTGGTTATCACCAGGCTAAAACTGACAAAAACCACAAGAAGATCCTTGAATGAAAATCAAAATCTCTGGCCGGGTGCGGTGGCTCAAGCCTGTAATCCCAGCACTTTGGGAGGCCGAGACGGGTGGATCACGAGGTCAAGAGATCGAGACCATCCTGGTCAACATGGTGAAACCCCGTCTCTACTAAAAATACAAAACATTAGCTGGGCA